>NW_026705336.1:300000-472500 GCF_029867415.1 Vicia villosa
GCACTCTTACAAAGCTCCAGGACCTGGTGGTTTTTAATCAATTTTTATCAAAATTTATTGGAATATTGTTGGTCATGATATTAGGAAAATGGTGTCTAATGCTTTTACATCTGGAATTATTGACCATAATCTTGTTGATACCATGATTGCTCTTATTCCTTAAGTTGATATCCCTTCAGAGTCTCAAAAATTTTCATCCCATAATGTGCTTATGAAGACTATTTCCAAAGTGCTAGTTTGATATATTAAAACTTTCATGGATGACTTTATTGACCCTCTTCAAAGCTTTTTCATTCCTAATAGAAACACTTCTAACAACATCATCATTGCACAAGAGATAGTTCACCACATGTGTAAGAAAAAAAGGTAAGAAAGGTCTTTTATTGTTTAAGGTTGATTTTGAAAAAGCATATGATAGAGTAGATTGATAATTTATGGTATTAATACTTAATAAACTTGGGTTTCCTTCTTTAACTATCAATTTGATTATGAGTTGCGTTACTTATTCCTTCATTTCTATTAACTAGAATGTGAAAAGCTTTATAGTTTCAAACCTACAAGATATTTAAGACAAGATGATCCTCTTTCATATTATATATTTTTATTTTTATGAAAAAAATCTCTTATTATATAATATCAGGAGAATAACAATATTTGGAAGCTGATTAAAATTTCCCGTGAAGGTCCTACTTTCTCTCATCTCCTATTTGCTGATGATTTTCTTCTCTTTATTTAAGCAAAGAATTCTCAAGTTAAATTGGTTCACGATGTGCTGCAAAACTTTTTTCCCTCAAGAATGAAGATTAACATTCACAAATATAAGTTTATGGCATCTTTGAATGTGTATTGGTCTAAGAGGCATAAATTTAAGTATTTTCTTCAGTTCAACCATACTTTTAATCTTGGTAAGTACATTGGTTTTCTGATGTTATCTGGTAAAGTTAAAATTCGGATTTCCATTATATCTTGGACAAAATAAATGGGAGATTGGCGGGTTGAAAAATCAAATTTTTTAGTATGTGTTTGGTAAGCAAGTAGACTACCGCCACCTCACGTTTAGTCCTCTTCCTACCGTGATTTTTAGAAGATACAAAAGCAAGCTTCTATAAAACGTATGATAACACCGTGGTTTTTGTCAAAAGCCAAATATAGGCTGAGTAGATTAGGTCGAGTCACATTAGCCAAAAGTGTTGTGTTGTTATACATATCTATATTATGCAAAACCTCTAGCTTCCTTTGGTATTTGTGAACATATTTATGCTATAATCCATTTCTTATATGGGGTAGGAATTTATGTCATTGGGTTAATTGAAAGAACTTAAATAAGCCTAAATCTCATGTCATATGTGTGGTGAGAATGTGGAAAGTGATATGCATACTCTTCATGATTTTCCTAGTGTAATTTCTATTTGGAGGTATTTTTGTCCCACTTATCCTAATGATTTTTACTACAAGATTTTTAAAATTGGATCAAACACCATGTTACTACTGAGCTGGGTTCTATGTTTATAGTAACTTACATTGAGATTTTGCATAATAGAAACAAAGACTTTTTCAAAATGTGAAAAAGATAATTAGGCTTCAGTCAACAATATACACTCGTATCATTCCTCCATAGTCCATGCTCTTGGTCCTACAAAAAAGTAACATGTGATTCATTAAGTTCGTCGACACCCCCTTTTGAAGGCTTTATTAAAGTCAATGGGGTTGGTTCTTCTCTTAGTAATCTTAGTATTGCAGGTTTTGGAGACCTTCTGTGAAACAATATATTTATTTGGATTCATTGTTTTTCTGAATCATGTGGTAGAGTTTCTAATTTGGTAGCCAAACTTTCATTATTTTGAGAGGTCTTCAATTGGCTTAGGATCTTAGTTATAAATTTATCCTCATAGAATTTGACTCTCAATCAGCTTTGGATTTGATTGTTAATACTCAACATACAAACTTTCATCTCTATGCAACATTACTCTCTCTCATTAAAAAGCTCATTTAGTGTCCTTGGATGATCATCTTTACTCATACATCGAAAGAAGAGAACGAATGTGTTGATTAGTTGATTAAATTTGCTGCTACTAATGTTGATTTCTTCAAAATTTAAATTGTTCTTCAATTGAATATCATCCTCGCTGTATATACCTTTCAGGTGTATAGGCAACAAATGACTTGGTTTTTTTTGTTCATAATAAAAAAAAGGGTAATGCTAACGAGTGTCATTGGGGAACTGGTTAAGAGATTAAAAAGGTAAGTTAAGCATTATTTAATAAAGTAAAAAGATATGTTTTTATCCAAAATATATGTATTCAATGCATTGAAAACATAAATAATTAATTTTTTTAAAAAATATTATGTGTATTCAAAGCATTGAATATAGAATATTTTCTTTATTTGGAATGTTTAACCAGTGTTCCGGAGACACTCGTTAGCATTACCCTAAAAAAAAATTAGTTGTATCTAAAAGCTATACCGACATTTATTTTATTTTACCAAAACAAAGATTCTTTAGATACATAACTTTATAAAATAATATATTCATACATTAAGAAGAATCATATTATTAATTGGAGAAAAATATGCAAATATGGAAAATGAATGTACAAGTTAATTTGGACAAATAAGAGTCCAGATAAATTTATTTTACAAGAACAAAATGTGTTTGGACAAAAAACAGTTTAGATACATTTCACTTAGAAACAAGTTTGAACCAATGCAACTAGATATTATCAAACTGAGTGGGCCAAACATAATCCATATAACATATTTGAAGAATATAAATGGAATTCTCCAGCTAATTCTCACATCCATAAATTTTCTCTAAATCTCACTTTTGTCATATATGTTTCTAAAAATATATTTAAGATTTTTCATCAAAAAATTAAAAATTTTAAAGTTAAGAGTATAACATGAATTTTATTCTCGCTTTTTAAACCATGTACTTTTAGACCGGTGGTTAAGCCATTATATTTATCTGTAGCTAAATATTTTTCATTTTTTATTTAAAATTTGTATTTTCTAATTTTTATTAATTTATTTATTTTTGAGAAATTGAAAACTCAAATAATTTTAGAAGTTTTTAATTTACTTAAGGGATTTTTATTTATTTATTTATTTATATTAATTTACTTAAGGGATTTTTTGTATTTTCGAATTTTGCATGGTTTGTGGGAGTGTGGAAACAAGGTGGAGTAGCAAATAGATTCTTCAGCAAATTTTGTGAAGAACATAGTCAATGTAAATATATATATTTTCTAAAAATGCAGTCAAAAGATAATGTCGCCACTTTTACCTAAATGTGAGTAAGAGAAATGATATTTGTACAACTGCTTATGACACTTACACTGTATTTTATACTAAAAATATATACTCATTATTTTTATAATAGTTTTTTTAGCTTATTTTGAAATTTGTGCATCACAAAACCAATGACATATATACGGTGTAATGCATACGGTGTAAATTTTTTATGTAAGCATAGCATAGATCTAAAAAAAAATTGTCCTAAAATACTTGTCATTTTAGATTATCAATGCAAATTTTTATTTAATCTTCTAATTGTATCCTTTAATAAAGACTCTTAATTTATTATATTTTTTATTTAACATTAATGCTAATTTGAATACATCAATAATTAATTAAGATAATTTGATAAAATCACTATTCTTTCTATTTTTTATTAATGTTTTTTAATATATATAAAATAGTTAATTGCGACAAATAATATAAAACGGAGAGAATACTATTTAAAGAACTTAAAAGTAAAAATAATTAGATTGGTTTCCTTGAATATTTTTATTACAGTATTATTTATTATGACTTATAATATAAAAAAATCAATTAGATCTAAATCACATATAAATATTTGGGTTAATAGTAATTCACACCCCTATAATGTTAGCGAATTTTGCTTTTCCCCCCTCCCTACCTTTTGGCAACGGTTTTTTCAAAAAAATCGTTGCCAAAACCTGTCTTTGACAACGGTAGGGGGTAAACCGAAACACGCTCATATTACAGGGGGTTAAACTACTATTAACCCTAAATATTTTATCTACGTGTCTGCAAAAGTTTGAACAAGTAAATCGGTAGACTATCTTTTGGGAAGGTGTAATTTTGAAAATAACTTCGAAGTAAATTTTAATTTTAATTTTTAAGGATGGAATTAAATGAAAGGTTTTAATGACCATCTGACTTAAATTAAACAAATTGAATATGATAAGACCACCAAATTAAAAAGGTTTTATTAACCAGTGCTCTCACGGTAATGGTTAAATATTTTAAAAAAGTAAAATATTTTATAAGAAATTTAATATTTCAATTTCCAAGACAATAAATATGTATATTACTAAGATAAATTTATTATTTTAAAGTATTAACAATTGCCGTAAGAACACTGATTAGCATTTCCCAATTAAAAACTATGATGTGAAACTTAAATGGTTGGAATACAAATAAATTGAAACAAAGATCGTAAAAGACTTAAAACTAAATTTGATGTTAAAAGTAAAAAAAATTAAAGAATCTTAATGACGATGGAATGTAGACTTAATGAAAGGGAAAAACATGCTATCTACTTAAGAGTATGTTTTATAAAAGTTAGGTTTGTTTTAGTTTTTTTTTAAATGATTTTTTATAGGAAAATTATAATCAGCGTCTTCAGGACAATGGTTAAACATTCTAAAATAGTAAATTTATTTCGATAATCTCCATATTTAATGTCTTAAAAATTAAAATATTAAACTTTCTATAAAAAAAAAATTAAAATTATTTGACCATTACCTTGAGGGCACTGGTTAGTAAGGCTTTTTTTATAATGTTATATGTTTTTGTTAAAAAAATTATCGTAACAAAAATATATGAAGTGTTCTCGCTTTGGCCAAAAGGCCTAGTATGAATGCCTAATTATGCATAAGTTTAATAAAGATGATTCCATGTATTATATAATCATTATACACAATATCTTATAATATTTTAAGTACATTTTTTATCTTTACTCTTCATTGTACTCATATGAGATTATATAAATTAATTAGGATATTGGAGTGTTAACTTTACAAGTCCATCGCGCCTCACCGTATTGGAGATCAATATCACCGATTCTAGAGTCCTACATCATCAATCAACACCAATTCTAGTTTCAAAATGGAATAGTGGCACCGTCTGTGTGAAGCGACATCAAATTCCTGTGAAATTCCACGGTCAAACTCCACGTACAAATCATTCTAGATCCATAGCCAAATCTTTGTCGTAGCCACCGTAAGATGGAAGGGATAACTTCCTACGTCACATCGAAGAACTCTACCGAATTCTCCGATCTTGCACTACCTTTATTCTCTATCATCGTTGAGATTCGCTCGAAAGCAATTTCTGACGAAGATCCGTTACCGGAGTACCACATCCAAGAGACAACCTACACCATATCGCAAACTAAGGATCGATCAATGTTAGGATTTATAGATTGCGATGAGATGAATGGAATCTCAAACACTGAGTTACCGTTAGTTATAACTGCCGCCGTCGCTGATCGCTCAATAGCAAGATTTTTGACAGACGATGAAAGTTCGTGCAGTGTCATTTACGCCGACACACTCGAGCAACTAGGGCTCCATCAGCCAGATCTTAGTCCATGTAGTGGAGGAGATCTTTTGGCTTTCAATGATTCTATAATTCCCCCATGCTAAATTATAGATCTGACATTATCGCTTGAGGAAGGAGAAAGTAGGAGAAAGGTGACCCTTAGCTTCCGAGTAGTTACGTGTAAGAGTGTCTTCAGTGGCATCCTTGGCAGATCCTTTATGGAAAATCTAGATGTTGTGGCTTCTCCAATCCAACTTAATGTATTGTATCATAGTAATGATGGAAAGCCACTCATAACTAACACTAACTTGAAAGAAGCAAGTCTTATTAGAGAAGCCACTCTTAAAAACCTCATCACCACTACGGCGATGCCGGAAAGAGGTCTAGGAGAGTTAATATGTTCGGATTTGACTAGTGTAAAGTAGAAGTTAGATTGATTCTGGATGATGACTCTTAAGTTGTCTAGCTAGATGATAATTTAACCAGGTCCGTGAAGATAGGATACAGACTCCCTTCCGAGGTAAAGAACACATTGATTAGACGGCTTTAGGAAATTATAAATCTTTTTGCTGTTTCTCCATATAAAATACCCGACAATGACTCCACCATAGCATGCCTTCTATAGAATATCGATCTCAACGTCTGATTCGAACCACGACAAAGAGAGAAGTAATCTCCAGCAAAGCCGCAACTACCACTGACATGTTCAAACGACTATTAGTAGCCTACTTCATATCTAAAGTGAAACACACATGATGAACCTCTGATGTTATACTAGCCAAGCGAATAAACAATTCAATCAGTCGCATGTCGTTGCAGGATATGAGCATTTACTCTAGAAGCGGCCAGACATATACACTCATGCCTGACAAAGAGCAAACTCAGCTTATGATCGGGTAAACCAACCACAAATAGGCTGGCGACATGGTTGTACCCTTCAGTAGAGGGTACCCATACACAACATGCCAAAAGATGATAGATAAGGATGACGATATACCAAGACTCGCATTTTTTCAAAGATAAATAAATCATTGGGCGGTCAGACGCGGACTTTAGACAGTCAATTTTATGGGGGATACATATTCGTACCCCTGGATTACATAGTTAATTAGGCGAAGTTAAAATAAAGTTGCTCATGTCTTACCTTGATAAGTATCTCTCGAAGCTTTTTAAAATTTGAATAAATAAATCTTCTAACTATAAGATATATTATCTACATAAATTCTATGATAACCTTTAGAAATATGGCATAGAATGTGTTCAGAAAGGAGGTCCCCCACTTGGTGAAATACACTTAAAGCGCAACTGGCACACCCTTCTCTTAGGAACTAGTCATTCCAAGAGTGTAGACGTTGGTGTCTCACAAGGATAACACATGGGAACAAAAACATGAACTCCGCATTTTTTCGAGGATGGTTCCTAGTGATGTTGAAGAACAATATCAAATCTTCTCGAACAAAACTAGTAACGACTAAACTTAGTTGTTATTCTAACTTGCACCTGTCTAGACTATTGAATTCAACAAGCACATTGATTCTTATCAGTAGGAGAACTGACAACTAGTTTTAAAGACCTAGAGAGGATGTAACCAATGAGACAAATTCCACTTACAACGCAATCATGTTCGATCACAGCAAGAGTAAGAACCAACAAGCTAGTTCGAAGCTCAAAAACCAAGCCGACAACGAGTATTTTTTATTTATCAACTAGGTCGTTGTCTGCTTGATTTTTGAGCTTCGAACCAACTTATTAGTTCACATTTCTCTTTCTAAGTATCCCTTTCTTTCGAAGGATTACCCATGGCCAAAACGTCCCCCGGCCAGTAGCGACCATGGAAAATAGATGAGTAGTCCGGTAAGAGTAAAAAGTTGTTTCAGAGAAAACCTCCATCTTCTATGCTTTAGGAAGATTCTTAAGATATGGGAGATCCTCCTTATATATCACAATAACATCCTCTTAGGGAGTGGGAGGAATCCGAGAAGGCAGAATAATCGACATTTTGAGAAGAGGGGTGGTTGACATGAAGTAGCATCAGTTTGCTACTATGTTTAGATAAGGCGATTGATTTCTAACGAAGAGAGAAAATAAGCTTTTTAAAGAAGTTAAAGTTAAGAAATTAAGAAACTTAGGAGACCGGAATATGATTTTCGTACGTCTCTAGGACCTCGTAACTTGTTGACTTGTTTGGACTTATAGGATATTTTGTAGGAAATAACAGTCTAAAGGCCAAATCTCACACTCTCATGGTCTTGAATAAGGTCACGTTCCCTAACCATGAGATTTTGCTTTTGCTCGCCCATTCTAATTAAGGATCACGTTTTGAAAACTAATTAAGACATAATCGATACCTAAAGCGCTCTCGCTCTCTTTAGGATCGATGCCTAGTTTTTACTATCTGATTCGACCCCCACGCTCTTGCAGTTCCGATTCGAACCTTTATGAATTTCTCACTCTCGTGACGAAATCGTGGTAGGTAACCTCTTGAATTTTTTACTAGAGTACCATCTTTTAACGAAGTAAATCCCATTATACCTCTCTTTCTATACATATTTCCCATTATACCATAGTTTCAAAAAAAATGCAGTAGTGCCTCCACCCTTTGATTAAGAGGACCTTTTGTAAAAAAGAGAGCCTTCGCTCTTTGAATGGGCGGAGTAATGTATTATGCTTTTTTTAATAATAATACATAGGCTTACATGCACTTTTGGTCTATGTATGTTAGCGAGTTTTTTATTTTCTTTCCTATAATTTTTTTTTTGGTTTGAGTCCCTATATTTCACTTTCGCGTTAGTTTTAGTCCCTAAAATCAAAATCCGCAGAAAAATCTGCAGAAAACCTGCAGATTTTTGCTTTAGGGACTAAACCGCAAGAAAAAACTAAGATATAGGGACTCAGACAAAAAAAACTTACAGGGATGAAAATCAAAAATTCGCTAACTTACAGGGACCAAAACTACATTTAAGCCTAATATATATTACAATTAAAATAAACAATTAATATTAAAACATTAATATTTATTAAAATAAATATTATAATTATTATTTATATTTAAAAATTATTATAATTAATAATGAATTTTTTAAATTTATTTCTATGTTTATAAATATTTAGATCATTTAATATTCAATTATTTAAATACAGGTCCGTCATTGATTTGACAGAGCTTTTGATAATTTTATTATTTAATTTTAATTCCGCCATTACATTTGGTGGAGCTTTTGATAATTTTATTATTTAATTTCAGATCTGCCACTGCATTTGGCGGAACTTTTGATTATTTAATTATTAAATTTCAGATCAGCCACTTAATTTGATTATGGCAATGCGACGAAGATTGACTTTATCAGTGAAAAAATGGTCGAAGAATTGTATGATCGTGGATATGACGTAGGGTCTTCTACTCAACTATCAAATGATGAAGTGCCTCGTAGAATGTTTACGAGAATTGGACATCCTCCTAACAGTGGAACCAGCCAAGAGTTACACCGATCGGATCAAGATCGCCATTAAATATCGTTTATTGTAATCCTATTTTAACTTTTATTTATTTATCAATTAAATATATGTTAATTTTATGTTAATTTTATAAAATGTTATTATTTTAAAATATTTTAAATATATTATAATGCATATTTTATTTTTATTTATAAAAAAATATTAAATTAATACGAATTTATAAATTTGTATTAAAAAATTCATTTTAAAGGCTTCTGCCATTTCATTGGGCGGAGCCTCTTAATTTTACAACATGTTCGCCCATTCATTTGGCAGAACACTCTTATGTAACACACTTCTGCCCAATCAATTGGTAGAGCTTCTATTTTAAAAAGGAAAAAGTTTTAAAAGTATGGTATATTGGAAATATTGGTGAAATGAGTGGTATTGTGGGATATTGTTCCTAAAAAGATAGAAGAACACTAAAAAGTTCACCGTTGGCTGGTTCCACTACTAAGAGGATGTCCAATTTTCGTAGACATTCTACGAGGCACTTCATCATTAAAGAAGAATTCATGGGAGTAGAGATGAAGAGCATACAATAGTATAATTAAAGAATTCGCCAGAGCTTTGCTAATATGTTCCAAGATATTTCTAACTAAAAACCTAGTCCTATTTATAGTGTTACAGTCGAGGAACCAGTACAAAATAGTGTGCAACTGCCAAGCAAAAAATTAGGGAAGTGGGGGAGAATTGGTCTGCTTCTGAAACATAAGTGTTTCTTTCAATTTCTGGTCTCGGAGAAAATGGCGATCGTCATTAGGCCAACGGCAACCGCCACCTCAGTCTGATGTGTATTTTCTACTTTTTCTTTGCTCTTTCTACTCCTTTTCGCTTCCGATGTATTTTTCTTCACGATCTTGCAAAGTGACTGAAACATAAAAGAAACATTAATAAAACGTGATAAATATGCGAAAATAAAGTACAATATCATGTAAATCGAGCCGCAAAATGTGATATGTTTTCAAGTTATCAACTCCCACAAAATTGTGGTGTTGAGAAATAAAGAGAAAACATAACTTTACTCCATAGTTTAATACATGAGCTAATGACTTGTTATTACCTTTAAGACTGCTGGTTTGGCTCCGTGTATAACATAAATTGTTTGCCTGAATATGAAAATTTCATTTGAAGCTTATCAAAGTCCCAAAGGATTAGACCCAAAGATTCCAGCCATTGAACATCCAAAATAAGATCATGACACTTAAGCAGAAGGAAAATAACATCAGTGGTGAATTTGGTTTGCTACAAGGACCAAGATAATTCATGGTATATAAAATGAGCCTCAGGTGGTACCACCACATGCAGTCACAACCATGAGATAAATTGGTTCTAATTTGCAAACTAACTTACGTGCGACTTCAAGGTCAAAGAAGTTATGAGTGATGCCACTCTCTAAAAGAATATGAATCTGCTTGTTATTGTATGTACTAGTGACCCATATAGTGTTAAAATTAATCACTTCATTGAATACATTGATGGAAAGTTGGGGAGAGTTCACTCTCTGAGCATCTACCATGGTGTGTTGAGACAATTGACTATCAACTAGAACCAGCACAAGAGCTATGGTTTCCGCATCATCAGTTTAATCATCATCATCATCCAATTACATGATCAACAATTAGGAACACTCGTATTTCAATTGATGACCTAGGGTGAAGGTCTCGTCGCAAAAAATACAGAGACCCTTAGCACGACAGTTGACCATATCCACTGCAGTTAAATAAGGGTTTCATAAGAAATGAAGATGCAACAGAAGAATTGGTTGAGTTTGAAGTCAACAATTTTGGGCTAAAAGGAAGGGTTTGGAAAATGGAGGTCAAATTTGTGGCTTGATGGGTGAGGATTTTGTGGCTTCAAATAGTTTAGTGATTTGGGTGGCGTTGGAAATAAAGGTGGGGTTAAACATACAGACTTAGATCTAGGTAGCATGTTCCAACCCAGAAAGAAATATAATCAGAGTGTGTTCAGGTGGAATGGAAGTATTGGTAAGGGCAAGTTCAAAGGAATCAACACACTCTTGAACTTTTCGAAAATGTTGAACTTGTATGAGGATTGAGAGTGGGTCATCATATGGACCGCCGAAACGAATGATGAGGTTGGTGAAGTATTGTGGCCAAGTAGGGTAATTGTCAAAACAAGAACATGTTTAGTTGAGATGCCATTTAAGGGCGCTGCCATCAAGGTGAGTGGAAGCAAGTTTAACCTTAGATTTTGGAGAAGTATTGTCAAGAGAGAAGAGTTGCTCACATTGATACAACCATTCTTTCACCATTTTTCCATCAAATCGAGGGAAATAAATCATCGTGATACGAGTGGAGTAAGGGTTTACTGAAGAGTTCAGAGGGCGTTGTTCCTCTCAATGATGGTGGTCACCATGAGGTGAGGAACAGGCGGACAACCGAGCTAGTTGCTGCATCATTTCACATATTTCATCCAAGCAGGTAGTTATGTTATCAAACCTCAATTGATTCTATGATTAAGCATTTGTCAATCGTTGTTCAAGCACGTTTAAGGATTAGTTTCTAGTCAGGGTCACAGATTCAAAGGCTCGATGATACCAATTGTAACTGGATTTGGATATTTGGGGAGAGGATCTGAGAATGATCCTAGGATTCAAGTAGAAATTCTAATGGAATTGGAATAGAATTCGGTTCAGGGATCCAAGGTACTTAATGAGAGTAATAGAGATAAGAATTTCTTGAATGAACGTATATCCATTTCATTTGATAGAATAAGATTTAAGTACAATTTTATTTCCAAAACTTAATAGAGTGCAATTAGCTACATACAATTAGCACTAGGGAGGTAAAACGAGTCCGACCCGTAGGACATGCCTGTTTTGTCTGCACTTTTTTGCAAGGTGGGTCAAGGTTTTAGGTCCGCACCATCTAATATATGCGTCCCGCCCCGCACCGTTTTAAGCGGAATTTTGCGGGCACACACATTAACATGAAAATTTGTAATTTTTAGGCTTAAAATGTGCAATCTGTATGTCCTTCCTGCCCCTCACTCATTTTTTTTGTGGGGCGAGAAAAGATTTTAACTCTGCATTCTCAACAAAGCCCGTCCCAACCCTTTTTTTTCCAGACTTTTGCCGAACGAATCTAAATGAGACGAACATGTCCGTTTGTCTCTTCTAACTAGCATACAACTTCAAGAAGAAATAAATGCTGACACAACAATACTAAATATCAAATACCATAAATTTTATCAATCTATTTCCTTTTTCTTTTTTTTAGTCATTTCTCTGTTTTTTTTTTCTTCATTTTAATTCTTTGATTTTTCCCATCTATTTTATTTTTCTTTCTACAATTTAATCATTACATATTTTAAAAAACTGATATCTAATAAATAAATAAAACTAGTTAGTTATTATTTCGGGCAACATATAACGTGGGTATAGTACAAAAGAATTTTGTATTTATCTAGAAATCTCTTTCACAGATCCATAGATTCAGAAACAAATCTAGCCTCTTTTTTATATGTCTATATCAACTATACACTTTTTTTTTCTAGCAGTTGGCACTGCACCTAGTATGATAAATCTCATTTTGTACTACTATAAGAACTTACCTCCATAGGTAAGTTATTAAATAAAATAAATAAATTACATATACTATTTTGTATTGTAGAATAATATATTAAAGCAAAAATAATTTTATGGCTTATTGATTAGTTTTTAAAAATTTAATTATTTGATTTAAAGTTCATTAATAATGAATAATTTAACAATCAGTGTCCTAATTTTAAATTAATATATTTAAAATTAAATATTTACATAACTATCAAATGAATTGAATTAATAAAATAAAACTCAAATTATTTTAAATAAAAAATAATATGAAATAGAGAGAATATAATTCATATACTTTTTTTGAACTTAAATTTATTTAAAAAATGCATTACATTTTTCTAAAACTAAGGCTCTGTCTGGTAAGACATGTTTTCGAGCTTATAGTTTATGCCTTATGTCTTATAAGCTCATATGATAATTTAGACTCGTTTAGTAATGGTCTTTTCATCACGAGCTTATAGCTTATTTTATTAGCTTATAGCCTATTTTCCAGACGCTATTTCAAATAGCATTTTAGCTTATGTCTTATAGCTTATTATTTTTTCTTCCTTTTTTATCCTTATTATTTTAATTAAAATTCATTTTTAACCCTAATCATTTATTTTAATTTAAAATAAAATAATTATATATTAAATATCTTTTATGTCATTTTACATTTATAAGTTAATTGAACCGTTAATTTTACCAAACATTTCAATTAGCTTATAAGCTATCAGTCTCAATCATCCGCTATAAGCTATAAGCCATCAATCATCAGTCATCGGTCATAAGCTATAAGCTATAAGCTATCAACTATCTTATCAGTCAACCGTTATTTTTATCAAATAGACCCTATATACGTATAATATTTTTCTTACATTTAATAATAATTGAGGAATATATTATAATATTGTGGAAGGGTTTTAGTAAAAAAAAAAATCAATGTTGCACTTTTTTTTTATAGATATTTTAGAATATTATGTAAAAATTATCCTAGCAATATTTTTTTTTAGTTTTAATTACAATTTTGGTCTCTTTATTTTTTTTCCCATTTTCTAAAAAATGATTTTTTGTCTCTCTTTGAATTTTTTATTAAAAAATAGACAAAAATAGAAATTAATTTTGTAAAAAAATAAAATAGGAAGAAGAAAATTACACTGAAAATTAAAAAAAAAAACTAAAATAATAATTTTTAAAATAAAGAAATCAAAATTAAGAAAAAGACAAAATAAAGAGACTAAAATTATAATTAAGTCTTTTTTTATTACAAAAATAATCTTTCTTATGTTTTAAATAACGTCTTAAAGCACACGTTATAATTCTCAGATCTTAAGATATTGAAAAGATGGATATCATTTAATAAATGAATTTACTATTTAAATAATATTAAAAAATTAAAAATTGAAAATATAATTTTTTTTACCTCTTTAACCATAAATGTCATTTCAACAAATAAAATTTGTTAGGGACTAAATTTCATTTTAGAATATTTTTTTTTCTTTCTAATGTATTAAGAAGTAGACACCAATCATGTGGAATATCTCTAAATGTAACACATGATTTAATTTTAATGATTTTCATTTGAATAAAAAAAATTTCTCATCTATAAAGAGAGGGAAACATGTGCATGGATAAACTTTTTATTATCGTCATCGAATTTTTAGCATTGTTTTTCGAAGATCCAAAATCAATTTTAGAGAAGTAGAATTAATTCTGAGTAATTTTAAGATGTTTGCTTTATCAAAAGTAGAATTGATTCTCTCTTCAAAATTGATTCTACTTGAGGCTAGAATTTGTAACTTCTACCTCCAAAAATTAATTCTGGATGATTTTTAGACTAAAATTTATTATTCAACTCACTTTTACATAAATGTATCCAAATATAAATCAATTTTACTAAACTCAATTCTGTTAAAATTAACTCTATCAAACTCAATTCTACCAGAATCAATTTTATTCACCGGGAATCCAAACACACTATTTAAGTTTTTGCAGTGAGATTTGCTTCCTCATTTTATTATGGAGGAATTTTTTAAAATAAATTGGATTTATCTAATTTACGATCTGTTTGATTTTAGTCTTTAAGAATCAGAGGACACACGAACATGCTAGAATAGAATGTAAACCCTCTTATGAGTTGGGCTAGGTTTTATTTATGTTTCTCTTTTTTTTGTTGTTGTTATTTTCTCTGGTTCAGCTTTAACTCTTCGTATGTACATATTCATATTTTTATAAAGTAGTATTTTTTTGGTTAAAAAAAAACTTTAATTTTAATTTTAATTCTAGTTTATCTTCTTTATAAAACAAGTCTTTTTATTTTAAATTCAAACAGTTTTTTATTTTTATTTTTCACATTTTTTTATGATATGCCATTTATATTTTTTATCTTTTTATTTTTATAATAATTTTTATCGGATGATTTCTTACATTTCACAATTGACATAATATTTAAAAAATAGACTTCATACATTTTAAGTGTGAAAAAATAGGTTAGAAATAAAATATAACTTATAATATATTAAAATCCAATATTATAAAATAACATATTGTATTTGAAACATATAAACACTACAACACTCAACAATAATGACAATAATAACAATATTGGTTGCTCGTAGGGATGACAACAAGCGGGTCGAGGACGATTATCACCTTCTCCAAATTCAAATTTGAATTCTCAAACAATCTCTGTTCTCCGCCCCCAAACCCAAACGGGGATGGAGAATTAAAATCCAAACCTGATCCAAACGGGTTCGGGTTTGGATGGGTACTAGTGTCCCCATTACCTGACTCGTCCTCATATTTTATAATCGGGGAAAATCCAAACCCAAACTCAAACTCAGTCAAAGCGGGTTTTTTCCGTCAACTTCGGGGCATGTTCGGGTGGGTACCCACGGATACGGGTTTTGTTGTCATGCCTAGTTGATTGACACCTCTCCATATGATATTCTCTACTTAATTGTATTTATAGATTTTCTCTCTACACGTCGAAATCATTTAAGTCCTTGTCTACCATCTTTTTTACTATAGTTGGTAATCAATTTTTACTATAGTCTTACGATAAATCCCACATAATATCTTCATCTTTATTACATTTATTTTATTCTCTTGTTTATTTTTAGCTGTCCAATATTTTGAATCATACAACATCACAAGTTTTAACGATGTCCGATAAAAAAAGTCTTCACCTTGAGTGGTTCTTTGGTGTCACATAAAACCCCTGAGATCATCATCTATTTCAGTCACCCAACTTGAATTTAATGGTTTACATCTCCTTCTATTTCTCCATCCTTCTATATAACAGACCCAAGATATTTAAACCATGTCACATATGGGATATTATGGTCCCCAACTTTTACATCTATGTTAGAATTACTTCTTTTTTTACTGAACTTACATTTCATATATTTCGTCTTACTTCTTCTTATGCAAAAACTATGTGTTTATAAGACTCGTCTCTAAGTCTTCAACCTCTCATTTAAACATGCATTCAACTTTCCAAGTAGACTATATGATATGCCAAAAGAATACTTCTTGATGCTAACTCTTAGATGTGTTATGTGAGTACATCCAAAATTAAAGTAACGAGGTAAGAGCTTATGGTTGAACCTTGGTACAATCCTAATGATTGGAAAATTGCCCGTCTCTCCATTTTGTGTCTTCACATTAGTCGATACCCCTTCATACATATATTGGACAGTTCAAGTATAGACAATCAACCTTTTTCTTTTTACATTACACAAAATATCTATAGGCACTCTATCACATGTTTTCTCCATGACAATGAAAATTAAGAGCAAGTGTTTTTTTATCCATTTGTTATTGATGCATCACACGTCATAGTAGATAGATTGCTTCCATGATCAACCTCTCAAACATAAAACCAAATTGATTCTCAGTAACAAAAGTTTCTTTTCTTAATCTCTGTTCAATCATTATTTCTCATAACTTCATGGTATGACTCATAAGTTTAAACCTCCTATAATTTGCACAATTTCATATATCCTCATTGTTCTTATAGATTGGAGTTGAAGTACTTTTTCCATTCATCCAATATTTAATTTGATCTCATAATTTCGTTAAAGATGCTGGCGAGCTACTCAATGCTTTTTATCTCTAAAATTTTTTCACACTTTAATAAGTGTATTTTCTAGCCTAACTGTCTTACTGTTACTCATCTTTTTCTACACTTCTATTACCTTTTATTTTTGAATCTGACGGTAGTAATTATGGTTTTGATCTTTTTCACTAGTCAAGCCTATTAAAGTCCAATGTGATATCATATGTTTCATTAAATAAATTGTTGAAATACTTTTTTCACTTAACCTTTATATCATTTTCTTGAATTTTATCTTATTCATCTTTAACAAATTTCACTTGATCCAAATCTCTTGTCTTTCTTTCTCTTTCGTTAGCAAGCTTATATATAAAAAAATTTCCCCCTAATTGGTTCATAGAGGTTGGTATAATTTGTTAAAACCTAGGGGTTCTTTCTTCACTCACTCGCTACTAGAAAATTTGTTTTTAGTGATCGAATTAGCCACAAAAGTTTGATATTTATGAGCCAATTTTAAGAGGTCACTAAAATAAAATTAGCCACCGATTTAGAGACCAAAATTTTGTGACCGCCTATTCGGTCACGAAAAATTATTTGTATATACAATTTAATTTATATATCAAAATTAAAGACCAAAATTTCGGTCACTAATATTTTTTATTTTCTTTTTCTATTTTTAATCCAACTATTTCCTTACCATTTTATTTAAAGATTGTAATTATCTTTCAATTTTTAATTTTTACTAAAAATTTCATCATTTGTATTATTTTAAAAAATAATATATTTATATAAAAATATAAGTATATATATATATATATATATATATATATATATATATATATATATATATATTTAAATATAAAATATAATAATAGATGTTAAGTGGTGTAATGGCAAGGTCTTATTAAAATATGTGGAGGTCATGAGTTTGATTCCTAGGTTATTTTAAAGCTTTTTAGGTCTCCAATTCGATCACTAAAAGTGAATTTTTTTAGTAGTGACGGTCTTCTAAGTCTATTTATTTGCTTCTTTATACTATCTTTTTCAAGTTTGACATTTTTACACCTAGACATTTTAAACAAATAAATGAGTAAATAATTACTCTTGTGATCCTATTCATAAGAGAAAATTTACTTTCTAGATTCATTAAATAGATAATATATCTAGTCTTCATATTGTCCATGTGCATAGTGATTCAATTATCTAAATATTTTTAAATAGATTAATGTAATAATCCTTCTTATCCTTAATATAAGAAAAAAATTATTTATTTAGATTCGTTAAATAATGAATGTGTTTGACTTATTATATATACTAGATATATTGAGTATTCAACAATTCTAAAAATCAATTTTTTTTCTTATATTAAGGACTAGAGAGAGTATGTAATAGTAATTAAAAGATTAAAAATTGTTAAAATATATATAAGCTATTAATTTGATTTTGAAAATATAATCCAAAATTTGATCCAATCCAAATGATTTTTAGAAAATGAAATTAAAATGTGTGTGGATTGTGGTTTTTATTTGAATCGTTTCAGATTTGAACACCCCTAATAATTAGAGTCATCAAAATGAGTTATTCTGTATGAGTCTCACTCCTAAACTTGGTAAAATATATCTTAAAATAGAGATTGATTTTCTTAAGGTCGTCTCTCCGACCTAACTCAATAAAGTATACTACTCCAAATAGCTCGTTTGATTTGCATAACTAAACATTTTAAAATTTTACTAATATTTTTGTTGTTTCACTCAAAAATAACAATTTGAGTTGTCTCACTTCACTAAATTTTTTTTATATTAAATATTATATATTAATATAATCAAATTAATATTTAACTATTTTACGTTTCACTTCAGAACTTTCTCATATTTTATTAATTTTAGTTAAATTGAATAATTGTGTATTATTTTGAACAATATATATATATATATATATATATATATATATATATATATATATATATATATATTATATTTAAAAATATGATATCATATTTTTAAAAATGATATAGTATTTTAAAAAACTATATTTAAAGTAATATTAAATATATTATTTAAAATATTTTGATTTATATATTTAGTTTATTTATCATAAATATTATCAAATTTTTATTTTATTTTTTATAAAAAAAAATATTTCTAAAATAATCTGATTAAAACTGGATAACTCACAATCCGTCTAAGAATTTTCTCGAGTCATATATTTCAAACTTATCATATATTTGCATCACTCTCAATTCAATGTTTTTATATTTATATTAAAGGTCATGAATTTATATATTTGGTTTATTTATCATAAATTTTATAAGATTTTTATTTTACTTTTTTAAGAAAAAGTAATTCTAAATAATCTAATTAGGGCCGGCTAACCCATAATCCGTCTAAGAACATTCTCGACTAATATATTTTAACCTTATCATATATTTGCATCACTCTCAATTCAATGATTTTGTATTTATATTAAAGGTCATTAATTTATATATTTAGCTTATTTATCATAAATATTATCAAATTTTTATTTTACTTTTTATGAAAAAGTAATTCTAAATAATTTGGAACCGATAACCCACAATCCGTCTAAGAACATTGTCGACTAATATATCATAAGTATTATCATATTTGTATTTTTTATTTTAAGAAAAAGCTTTCTAAAATAATTTGATTAGGGCCGGATAAACCACAATCCGTCTAAGAACATTCTCGACTAATATATTTTAACCTTATCATATATTTGCATCACTCTCAATTCAATGATTTTGTATTTATATTAAAGGTCATTAATTTATATATTTAGCTTATTTATCATAAATATTATCAAATTTTTATTTTACTTTTTATGAAAAAGTAATTCTAAATAATTTGGAACCGATAACCCACAATCCGTCTAAGAACATTGTCGACTAATATATCATAAGTATTATCATATTTGTATTTTTTATTTTAAGAAAAAGCTTTCTAAAATAATTTGATTAGGGCCGGATAAACCACAATCCGTCTAAGAACATTCTCGACTAATATATTTTAACCTTATCATATATTTGCATCACTCTCAATTCAATGATTTTGTATTTATATTAAAGGTCATTAATTTATATATTTAGCTTATTTATCATAACTATTATCAAATTTTTATTTTACTTTTTATGAAAAAGTAATTCTAAATAATTTGGAACCGATAACCCACAATCCGTCTAAGAACATTGTCGACTAATATATCATAAATATTATCATATTTATATTTTTTTATTTTAAGAAAAAGTATTTTAAAATAATTTGATTAGGGCCGGATAAACCACAATCCGTCTAAGAACATTCTCGACTAATATATTTCAACCTTATCATATATTTACACTACTCTCAATTCAATGTTTTTGTATTTATATTAATGGTCATATATTAATACATATCAAAGAAATTTTAATAAAAATATAACTTTTTTCTTTTATTTAGTTTCTTAACACATTAAACAGTCAACAAAATAATTATTTTTCAAAAAAAATCTTATTTTTTAATCTAAATTTATAAAATTTCTAAAGAATAAAAGTATATCAAAACTCAATATTCCCTTTATTTATATTAAAAGAAAAAACAGAGCAATAAAAATCCGCATCTATATCTTTTTTTTCTGTGTATATATCCTTCTATCTGCCTCTGCTTCTGTTCCACATTCATTTCATTCTCTTTCTTTTCTCTTCACTTCAGACAGAAGATCCATCACTCAATACGACACTCCCTTCCGTCGTATCACATAGCTTCATTGAAAATTGAGCCATTTTCGGCTCTGTAATGTTCTATACTCCTTTCCAATTACCCGCCGCAGAAGAGATTCAAGTTCAGGAGATCCAGTGGGAGAAAGAGCGATAAACCTGCTAGTTGTTTCCCGAATCCAATTCCATCGTAATTCACGGTATTACTTTGTCACTTTTGCTTCTTACATTGATTTAGATTGATTTGAGATTTTACAGTTTTCGATATTACATAGAATCACAGTCAAATTCAGTTGAATTCAGTTGCACTGATACTCAGACACGACACTGACACATTTTGTTACTGATGACCCCGACACAGACACAGTAATAGTTATTATGGTTTTAAATTGCAGTTGCGAGTTGCGAGATTACTATGCTAATTTTAATATTAGAGTCAAATAATCACAAATGTGACTGATGTTCTTGAAGACTGTAATTTAAAATTATGATAAGTATGCACAAAAAATCAAAATAGTTTGATGACATGGCGGTCTATATAGTGATTATTTTATTTTCAAAGAATATATGATCTTTGAAACATAAGTAGTTATAACTATTGATCTTGTGTTGTGGTTTGTGATAATTATAATCTATCTAGCATCGACACCTTTGAGTTAAGACGTGTTTGGGGTGGACTCGTGTAAGTGGCACATATACATGTTGTTCCGTTCAATATATTTATTTTTTGAAATTATTATTTGTGTCAGTGTCGATGTTCAATTTGTCTGGTGTCCGTGTTTCATAAATTATAATTCCCTGTTATTGTTTTGGTTTTTCATATTTATGTTAATGTGTTGTTTTTTATTGTTTGTCTGGTGTCTGTGTTTCATAAATTATAATTCTCCATTATTGTTTTGGTTTTTGATTTTTATGTTAATGTGTTGTTTGTGATTGAATACAGAAGAAACAAAGAAGGCTTGGACATGGATGAGAAGATTATGAAAGAAGCTGACGTAGCGGAGGTTGGGAAGATTGTGAAAGAATCTGAAGTTGCGGAGGTGGACGCGGTTTCCACCGCAAAATGCTGCTGCTGCGGATTGGTGGAAGAGTGCACACTCGCATACATTATGCGTGTGAGAGAGAGATTCGGGGGAAGATGGATATGTGGTTTATGTTCCGAGGCAGTGAAGGAAGAAAGAGCGAGGTCAAAGAGCGAGGAGAAGCTAATCACAATGGATGAAGCTTTAAAGCGACACACCAAATTCCGCCAACAGTTTAGGTCTTCTGCTGCTACTGATCATAAGAAAGATTTCATACATGCTGTGAGACAGATATTTTTTAGGAGTTTGGATTCTCCTAGGAAGAAGGAAAGTTTTGCTTGTAGGCCTCTTGGTAGATCTAGTAGTTGCTTCCCAGCGATGGAAACAACTCCGCCGAGGACGACAGAGACACACACAGAGTGATTCAATTCATTGGTATTCATCGGGTACTTTTGTTATAATAATGGTAAGAATAAGGATAGACATTGGACATTGTTAGTGGATCAAGGTTTAGTTAGAAATAGCTGTGTCTTGTATTCTGATGTTGTTTATGTTTTTAGTTCAGAGGTTGTTTTGTTTTGAAGATTATGGTTTATGTTTTTTCTTTGGCATTGGTGATTGAATGGATGATGGTTGAAAGGAGTTTTCCTTCCTGGACTTCAATCACTTGGTTGTAATTTTATTTTGATACTAGCAATTGAACTTTAGTTTTCGTATCGTTGGATCGAATTCAGTTTATGAAATTTATTTGAAGCTAGCTTTTGTTTTTATGTTTTGGACTCGATGTTTAGTTTGGCTTGATGGCCAAACTGTTGAATTCTACCAACGCGCAGATGAATCTTAGTCGTTTGATTAGACCCCTCCATTCAGCATTTGATAGTTTAGTATTCGGTCGATGAATCTCAGTCGTTTGATGAAGATCAGATGACTCGTTTTTCGAATTGCGCTTAGTTGCAATGAATTCATAATTGATAATACAACCATCTGATCTTCATCGAACGACTGAGATTCATGGACCGAGTACTAATAAAATAGTGGTTAAGTATTCTCTATCACAAGGTTGTCTGATAACTCTTGTTTATGGAAGAACCAAAAGCTATTGCTAATAAGGCCAAACTAGCCTTTAAACTAATGTTTACCTAGAGTTTGAAATTCTAGAACAGAATTAAAATGTGGTATTTTGTTGATATGATTTATCTTAACATGTCAATCTCATATAGTCTATTTTCAAGTTTGTTGTTTTCTAAGCACATTTTTTTGGAGGAGATTGTGTGTGACCCATTAAATAAAGCCCTCAAATGTTCAGCCACACAATTTATATGTCTGACGAGGCATAGCTGACAAGGATATATATTGCAAATTAAAGAAAATTTAGTGGCATATGAGTCCATTGTAAAGACGACGCATATTACAGTTGGCACAGATGATTAGATCTTTTGTTCACGGTTCACGCCATGATAAAACAAATAAAGGTTTCTTTTGTTACGGTTTAACCATAACAAACATTCAATTCTGTGCGGTAGCCCGTGCTGCAGGATCTGATTCTAAAAGAAGGTTATGCTTGTATATTAGACCAGACGTGTCTCTTTTAATCTAAATATATTTACTGTGAAACAAAAAAAGAGAGAGGGTCCATTGGTTATGATTGAAAAATGTGTTTTATTGAGGGTATGAAAGAAGACAAAATGGGGACATTTGTGTACAATGAATTGTGATAACAAAAGAACGTACTTGTAAGACCCACTGGAGCTACAAGTTGATAAGTGCCAGAGACTCGTGATAAGGATACATGATTATTACGATGATAAGGGAAACATAAAACCGTGAAGAATTATCCTTCTATACCATGCTTTGTTACGTGGATTTTGGTTTAATCAAACACATTATATAACTACTTATTATCATTCATATGAGTAATGTAACATAGAGATTACATGAGCTACGTAGCAGGACAAATACAGTGTAGTATGTCAGTATTGTACACATATATATCCAATGAAATGTCATTCATAAGAATGAATTATTTCTATAGGATGAGTATTATGGGCCAGTTTGTTTCAAATGGAAGGAGGATGATTTCAAATTCGATTCTTTCACGGTGATAGTGATAGATAACAAAACATAATCTAATATGATGTCCTTGATGTTGGATTTCAGAAGCATAACAAGAATTATACTCGCTATTCAAAACATGTGAGATACGCACTTTTTAACCCTTGATTTTATTAAGGATAAGATAATACTATTTGATAAAATATTGACTTCCCTAATTATTAGGTTTATAACAGTTTTTTTCTAATTAATTCAGTTATCTATTTTTTAAGCCTTAGTTAGTTAGAAAATCAGGATATAAATATATGTAAAGGCACTTCTGTGTTTTTTGATTTCAGATTTTAAATAATATCTAATTTTATTTTAATATGGTATCAAGAGCAGATTAAGGGCTCTGATTCCTTCTCTCAAGATTTCACTTGCTTTTCTGATCAAAGTCTCCACACGTGGACTCAAAATTCATCTCATCGCATTTTGCTTCTCATCAACACGTGTCATTCATCCAAATTTCGTTGTCCTTCCGACTTTCATTCCTTATCCTCTTTTTCTCTCCAAACAATTATGGATCACCATCCCACTGGATTCATCTAGATTACCCCAACTATCTCAATTAAAGATTGATCTAACCATTACGAAAGATATTACTCTCATTTCTGGTTTTTCTTTCTCTCTCTAACCTTTGTATTCGCTCTCCCCTCCTCTACAATCTCACTGTCGCCGCTCCCATCAACCCTAAAATCTTTTCCATAAAATTCATTTGTTTCCTTCCGATTCCTCCAATTTCACCAAAAATTCACCATTTTTCTCACCATATCTCACTATTTTTCGTTGTTCTTGTTCAATATCGTTCGATTTTCTTTCACCCACATTTAAAGATCCAAACTGTTCCTCACCATTTTTTCATAAATATTCAAAGATTCATCCCATTCTTCTTATTTTTCCAAAAGCCTTCAAAGATTCAACCTGTTCCTCATACTTTTCCAGAAATATTCACCCATTCATCCCCTTTTTCTCAAAAACCCTAACCCCCCCACCTATCTAACATCATATCCTTCTCTCAACAATCTCATATTTTCATCACCTCTCTCCAGTTTTATTTTCAAAAAACACTCAAACATTTCCTTCTTGTCTCCTCTCAGAACCCAAAAATGGCAGATTTAGATGGCTTCGTTGAAAACGATGACATTGACAACACTACTTCAACACAAACAAAAATCAAAACACCCATCAACAACAACTACACAACAACAATTCCCAATCTCAAAACAACAATTACCAAAGACTGCTGATGGTGACGAGGGAGAGGTGGACATAAACAGGCAGTGGGTGCTGAGATGTTACTTCCTATACTTGTTAGGCACCCAACTGTTGGTGGACACGAGCTCCACGTACACGGACGTCGTTTACCTGAGGTACTTATTGGATACTACACGTGTCCATGAGCACAACTAGAGAGCGGCTACACTGGCGTACAACTATCATAGGCTCAGAGAGGGATGCATGTGGAAGGCAAGGATTGTGGCTGGCAGTTGTACCCTCTTAGTGGTAACAATCTTATATCATTCTATTTTTTCTCAAAGTTTATTATATATTTGTGATAATATGTTTGATCCCCTTTCTTTTTTTTTTCAGAGTTGAATATTACAGCACTTCCCTGACATTATTGGCTGGGGAGAGATGTCGGGCTACACTGAGGCCATGGCGCGTGCTAGAGCTTCGTCCCCTTCAGGGGGAACCAAGTGTCGGATCCTTACAGACGCTAGATGTTATAAAAATTGAGTTTTTGAGTGAAATGCATATGATTTGAAAATATAACAGAATGTTCCATAGGTACATCTACGGAACACTCTGTTTTTAATATGTTTCGTAGATGTACCTACAGAAGAATTTCTTAACTTAAATAATTTGAATTTTCCAAATATTTACTATGATTTTAGCGCTTCCGTAGATGTACCTAAGGAAAGAACTAATTTTAAAAAAAAAACTTCCGGAAACGCATCTACGAAAGTTGGAGGTATTATTAAAATTTCGTCAGATGCCTAAGAGATTCAAGGAATATAATGAGATATTCTGTTAAGTGTATTTAATTTATCTTAATACTATTTACTCATGCATTTTATTGAATTGGAGTCCAAGGAAATAGCATTTTTTATTAAGAATTAGGATGGAAAAGAAGAGAATCTCTATTAATGAAGAATACTCTACTAACAATTACAATAATGAAAATGTTCTATAGCCTTTCTATTCTCTTGTTTATACCCTCTAATAACAACATCAATTAACAACATCAATTAACTAACTTCTCACAAGTCATAACAATTTTTAAGTTCTCTCTAATATATATTATTCTATATCCGAATATCTTTGAATATTGTAATTATGAATAAAGTATTCTTGCAAAAGAGAAATCTTTCAAGAGAGATTCTCTCCTATAAAAATGCTATTTCTTTGAAATCCAATTCTTCGGTTGCTAACAAAATCACCCAAATCAGAATCGACCTCTTAAGTTTTTCAAACTTAGTTCTAATCTCCACCATGACTTCCTGCAACATTTTATTTCAATATAAAACCAACAAAGAGGGCTTAACAAATTTAGGGTCTGCTAGAATTTATTTATTTGAGCATATCTATCGCATAAACACCTACTAGATGGTTGACACTTATGAGACAGTTTAAAAGAGTATGACATGCTTATAAGTTGTATTCAGTTTATTTTTGTAAACTCTCTAAGCATCTCCAATGGTGCTACTCATCTTTTGGTTTTTTGTGGGACCATCATGTTAGAATTTTTTGGGGTCATACATGTAATAAATTAATGTGTTAGGACCATTATTTAATTAGCCAAATTAAAGTGATCTATTTAATGTAAAATTTATGGCTAAGGATGTAATTGTCATGAAAAATATTGTGTAGATACCAAAAGTCTTATTTCTATTATTTGTGATGGGTAAAATTGGAATAAGAAAACTTGAATAATCATGACCCTTCAGGGAAGGGCAAGAGATTCTAAACTTGAATAGGCATGACTCTTCATGAAAGGGCATGTAATTCATATAAATAAGGGGTTATGGTCCCCAATTGTAGACACGACACTAGAAAATATTATAAAATATTTATTCTCTTATCCCATTGGAAGAGGAACAAAGGAATTAAGGAATCTACAATTGGAAGGTCATTACTCTATCAAGATCATCATCTTTTCATTGAAACTCCATGGATCCTAAAGGTACGCTTCCGCTTTATTTTTCATCTTGAATTGAGTATGAATTAATAAAGTTTTGATTAATTAAGAAAATTTCCAACAAGTGGTATCAGAGCCACCTATACTTGATTCATGTTTGAATTTTGTGAAATCTTAAAAATAGAATTTTGTATGTCAGTAAAAGAAAAAATTATGCTGTGTATCAATATATACTAGCATATACATGCTTCTCTTTGTTATAAAGAAGCAGCACGTTATTTTTCTTTACAAGTCTACACAGCAATTGTATGTTCCTTTTAATTCAATAGGAAATACGGCATGTTTTTAAGCGATGCTTCTTAATTTTTTTTAATGGTTGCGTAAGAAATCCATTCGGTGTCTCATTCATGAATGAGTGTGGGAATTCAACTTAAAAGTTGGAATGTTATGTTTTATTTTAAATATTAAAAAAAAAATGCAGTACTTGAATGTTATGTTCTTTCTTAAATATTAAAATAAAAAAAATGAAGTAGTAGAATTTGATTGATGAATGAGATATTGGGATACATATGTTAGCAACAAATCCCTCTCATATTATTAATGAAATTATAGGTGGGATATAAATATATCTCAGTTTTAAAAATTAATTTAATTTCATTTGTTATAATTTTAAATTAAAGTTATTTGACATTTTAAATGATTCTATTGAGACTAAAAATCACCAAAATGACACTTCTTTTATGGATTTGATCATGAGAAATGTTGAATGTTAGTGTGCATATATTTCTATGTGAGTATTAGTTGGCCCAAAGGAAAATTGATATTTGACATGATTATATACACACACTTGTAATGATAAACATGTGATAATTTTAAGGCTTCAAATGTGAATGATAAATCAATCCAAAGAGGGGTTTATTATTTGACATGTTTTATCATCAATGTTGGATTGTTATAACAAGAGTATCACTAGCAATTAATATTATTGTCCAAAGACTTGATATTGATGGTGCACTAGATATCTTGAGATGAGTTATGACATTATTTGAACATATATTATTTTAGTTTATTTATGATTGATTTCAAATCATTAGTTCCGGTTCTTAATGGTGCCAATTTTAAGGATTGGAAGGAAAACATTTTAATTGTTTTTTGGCTGCATGGATCTTGACCTTGTATTAATGATAAATCGACCCCTTCTCCTAAAGACTTCAGTACCTTTAATGAAAGGAAAATTATGAGAAGCGGTCTAATCGCATGAGTCTTATGATCATAAAGTGCGGCGTTCTAGAGGCATTCAAGGATACTATATCTAAAGAAATAACAAATGCTAAAGATTTTATTGCTAAAATTGAAAAGCACTTTGCTAAAAGCGATAAAGTGGAAGCAAGCACACTTCTTCAAAGCTTGATTTCTATAAAGTATAAAGGCAAAGGAAACATAAGAAAGTATATTATGGAAATGTCTAATATCTCTTCCAACAAATTTATGGCACAAAAGCTTGAGTTGTCGGATAATTTACTCGTGCATTTGGTATTAATATCTCTTACTGCACAATTTGGTCAATTTAAGATTAACTATAATTGACAAAAGGAGAGAGTACAAAGTGGACAAATTTTTATAGAACATTTAAGGACAAACTCCATGATAGCGGACCCTATGACAAAGGGGCTTCCACCCAAGGTCTTTCATGAGCAAACTGCTCACATGGGTGTTATAGAATTAGAGGATTCTTTGGTTTAGTGGGAGTTAGTCATTGTTATCAATTATGTTCTATGTTTGATAGTATATTCATATTACGCTCTGATCAGAAATAAAGTTTAGTTATTCAGTTTATTGCACTTTGTATGATAATATGGATTTCATTAAAGTAAGGTGGACCAGTTGAAAATTGACATGTATTGATCACCTTCATGTGATTTTCATGCTGTACATTTCATGATTAATCTATGTCATTTAGTTGTGTTTATATTTGTGATCAATGATGGGTTTAATTATGACTGATATAATGAAAACCGCTTTGGTCCTATATATTGATGTAATTAATGGACGAGATGGAGATATGTCCAATGTTTATAATGGAAAATTTTGAGCTCATAAAGTCTAACACATTTATAAGGATACATATATGACCAGTGGGAGATTGTTAGAATTTTTTGGGGTCATACATGTAATAAATTAATGTGTTAGGACCATTATTTAATTAGCCAAATTAAAGTGATCTATTTAATGTAAAATTTATGGCTAAGGATGTAATTGTCATGAAAAATATTGTGTAGATACCAAAAGTCTTATTTCTATTATTTGTGATGGGTAAAATTGGAATAAGAAAACTTGAATAATCATGACCCTTCATGGAAGGGCATGAGATTCTAAACTTGAATAGGCATGACTCTTCATGAAAGGGCATGTAATTCATATAAATAAGGGGTTATGGTCCCCAATTGTAGACACGACACTAGAAAATATTATAAAATATTTATTCTCTTATCCCATTGGAAGAGGAACAAAGGAATTAAGGAATCTACAATTGGAAGGTCATTACTCTATCAAGATCATCATCTTTTCATTGAAACTCCATGGATCCTAAAGGTACGCTTCCGCTTTATTTTTCATCTTGAATTGAGTATGGATTAATAAAGTTTTGATTAATTAAGAAAATTTCCAACAAGTGGCGCCGTTGCTTATAAGTTGTATTCAGTTTATTTTTGTAAACTCTCTAAGCATCTCCAATGGTGCTACTCATCTTTTGGTTTTTTGTGGGACCATCAAGCCACTTCATCTTGAAACAACTCATTTAATTTTTCACTCCAATAGTACAACTCTAAATAATCTATATTGGGTCCCACAACTTTATGTTATTTATTAATATTTTATTATATTTACTTCACCCATATTCAATTTTATCTCATATTGGGTCTCACAATACATATATTTTAAAGAGAAATAATCCAATGCAACGTTGCATTATGAAGCAATGGTTTTCCAGCTGACAATTTTTTTTCCATTTTCCAATACTACTTTCACTGTCCATGCTGGCGAACTATTAGAAGGAACAGCCGCTGGAGATGGTCTAAGATAACTTGGGAAAACAGTTTATAATTTTATAAGGAAACAAACAATGCTATATAAGCATTTAATTCAATAGTTAATCCAAATAGGACTTATGGTTTTAAAATCATAATTACTATTTGGATTAACTATTGTTAGCCGGCATTCTTATTAGCAGCCTACTTTTTGTAGATTTTGAATGTCCAGGATAAATTTCTTTTCCCCACTTGATATTTTGCTTGGTTAAACTCATTTTGAATTCATCTTCTGGTCCCAAATTTCTTGTTGAATCATGAGTCTTTTTGAGATTTGTGTATCAGTCCACAGATTTGCGGTTATTATCCTTTGTTAGCAACTTTTGGCACACATAATTTTCCTTATTATTGCTTGTAAATGTGCACTGTTTCCCACTATTCTTTTTCCACTTGTCTACAAGTATTAATATGTGTTACTGAATAATGATGATATGATGAAGAGCATGAAAACAAACACTTTGATGCCAATGACGAATAGCGCGGTTAGTAACAAACATAATCTTAGCGTTAGAGTAGGATTCAATCACCAGTCTTCAGATTATCACATTTTTCTTACTTTGAAAATGGATGGGAAGCTCATTAGTCTCTTTCATGCAACCTGCATAATATGTAGAGTACTTCTGAGATGATGTGAAAGAGATCAGGAAGGTTGTGTGCGAAACTTTTAACTGAGAGGTAAGAAAATTTATATATAGGTTTATTAATAAAAGAAAAAGATAGATAAGAAACTTGGAGGTGTATTAAAAATAAAGAAGGAAAAATTAGAAAAATAGATATAAATAATATAGGGAAGAAGTATTTCAACATTTTATTTCATGAATGATATGAATTTTTTTTCAGACTCTAACAAGTTATATTTTAGAGAAGATGATTGAAATTATAACTACTATCGGCATATAAAAAACACGAGATAGAAGAAACATTGAAAACAATGAGTAATAGCAAGACGGTTGGACCAGACATCATACATATTGAAGTGTGGAAAAGTCTTGGAAATAAAAGTATTGAGTGGATTATCAAATTATTTAGCGAACTAATGAGATCAGAGCAAATGTCAGATAAAAAGAGAAGAAACACTTAAATTTTTATCTATAAAAACAAATGAGACATAAAATTGTGCAAATTATAGAGATTAAACTTATAAGTCATACCATGAAATTATGAAGAAAAAAAAGTGATTGAACGAAGACTAAGAAAATAGACTTAAGTTACTGATAATCAATTTGGTTTCATGTCTGAGAGGTCGAGCATAAAAACGATCTATCTACTATGATATGTAATGAATATGTATCAAATGGATCACTAAGACTTACACTTAGTTTCCATTTATTTGGAAAAGGCGTATGATAGTTTGCATAGAGAGATTTTGTGGAAATTATTGGAGAAGACAAATATTATGATTGCCTATATTAGAGTAATCCAGAATATATCTGAGAGAGTTTTAACTAGTGTGGTGTGATGACACATCGTGGAGACACGAGCGGTTTCTTCATAACAATGGGATTGCACCAAGGTGTAATCCTAAGCCCTTACTTTTTTACTTCAGTTTTGAATGTACTTACAAAATATTTTCAAAAGCTAGCATACCAACATGTATGATTTTTGCAAAGGATATAGTTCTATTTAGAGAGTCGAGGAAGAAGTTAAATGAGAAGTTGGAGACGAGTTTTAAAAGCGTATGAATTTCGCATAAGCGGAAGTAAGACAAAGTATGAAATGTAATTTTAGCAAAATAAGAAGTATTTCTAACCTAGAGGTGAAAGTTGGAGATCATATCATACCACATGTTACACAATTTAACTATTTTGGATCTTTAGTTCAAAACAATGGTGAAATAGAAAGAGATGTAGAACATCGAATTCAAACTAAGTTGTTGAAATGGAGGAGGGCCTCCAGAGTTTTATGTGACGTGAAAGTACCACTTACACTTTTGGAATATTTTTATCGGACAACTATAAGACTATAGATGTTGTACAGAACAGAATGTTGGGTAGTAAAGAATTGTACCGAAATAATTTTATTGGGCCTTAAGAAGGGATAATCCATGAAAGAATATGAAAGACCAATTACACTGGCTGGGGGAGAGCTGCCCCGCAAAGTGACACACCGCAAGCGTAAGACAATATCAAAGTAATAAAAAGAGTTACCGTTCTTCATAGACCAGTTTGAGTACCGATTTATACTATTTGTGTTTTCTAAGACGGTGAAATTTTATGGTTGTTATGCAAAAAATTGAAAAATTATTTTTCTTGATTATAAAAAAGAAGAATATGTTAGATCTTATGTTGGGGGTCTGCTGCAAAACATGGACAAGAAAAAGATGAAAATGGTAAGTTGCACAAAATAAATTCCAAAGCGTGTGTTTACACTCAGTTTTAGGTTCCATTCGCCCCCACCAATTTAGAAAAATTGGATGAAAATTGGTTAACCGACGAATCCTCTTCAGGATACTTTGGAAACCTTAACATGAATCACACATTCACATTAAGCATATCGATCAATGATATTTAACCGAATAAGTTTCCTCATTTATTCAAGCCAATCGGTGAAAAGAAGCATTGGATATTTGAACTCGTATTATATGATTACGATGAAAAACTATCCAAACCAAGTGTTGAACCAATGACACTTTAGTTCTTTATTTAAAATCATAACCACTGCACCATTACAACCAATTTTGATTTATAAATTCAATTAAATGAATTTAATCATTATAATTTCTCAAATAAATATTTTGAAAATTTCATCAACAAAATCTAAGACAATTATTCATGCCAATAATTTCACTCATACAAGTTTGATTCAAATTATAACGAGAAAACAACATAAAAAATTGGAATCCTATGATGGTACTGGTGCACTACAACTTGGTGGTAATGTTGGCTACGACCAGTAACGCAGTCTATTGGAAGGTGGTAATGCTAGTTACGACCAGTAATGCCTGCTATGGGCAGATAGTAGCACCTTTTTATTTTATATATGGGGCTCTCACTACGACATGTAAAGCCTCCATTTTTTTTGTATTGAAGACCTCTTCTTTGTGCAATCTTCGCGTATTCTTCCCCGATTCAACTCCAATTTGTTTTGTTTCATTCTCTTCCATCTGAAACATAGAATAACAAAGATAGAGATGTAAAATGCGCCAAATAGAGATTAAACTACTTAAGATTCAAAGATAAAATACTCTAGAAACATAGTTAAAATGTCACTGATCAAATTCCTTCATACTTAAAATATTGTTTGTCTTCAAACAATTTGCTAAGATAAGGAAGATTAGGACTATGCAAATTCTTAAAGAAAATTTCAAATGTATACATACATATAGGGTACTTGTCAGAACAGTAACGTGAATACAGATCAGAGTAGGGAGAAACACACAAAAGCGTTATTCACATAGTTCGGCCAAATTAACTACGTCTGTGACTATAAAGTAGCTATAGTTCCCTTTATTATGTCTTGTGAGTTGCATATAGATTACAGTATTACAAGCCACACACACACACACACACACACACACACACACACACACACACACACACACACATATATATATATATATATATATAATATGAGGTTTTAGTTTATTTAAAACCTTAATCCCTAGTTTCCCTCTACAAACAATTATCTTTACCCATAATTATCTCAACAATATGAGATATTTTCTCAAAAACCTATAGTTATCTCAACAATCCATAATTATCTCAACAATATGAGTTATACTCTCAACAACCCATAGTTATCTCAACAACCAATAATTATCTCAACAATATGAGCCATTTCCAACAATCTCCACCTTAGCGTATATCAAACCCCTATGAAGATTTCATGCATAATGATTCATCCTGGAAACTAGGGAGGTATAACTCCTACTTAACACTGACAAGCATGTAACAAGTTCGAGCAGTGTTCGAATTTGTCACTGGTGACTAGCTTGGTCAACATACCAGCTGCATTCTTAGAAATGTGAACCTTCAGAAGTAATGTTTGTTCGGGCATAACTCCCTGATCTTGTGGAACCTCACGTAAATATGCTTGGTCCTAGCATGATACACATAATTGTTCGCCAAATACATAGCACTTTGACTATCACAATGCAACTGAACTCCACCTTAATCTACACTCAACTCTTTCCCTAATTGTGTAAGCCACAATGTTTCCTTGGTAGCTTCAGCTACATCTATGTATTCTGCTTCAGTTGTAGACATAGCTTCTATGGATTGAATTGATGATTTCCAACATATAGTTCCCCCTGCAAAAGTAAAGACATACCCTGTTGTAGACCTCTTATCATACATATCACCTACATAATCATAATCCACATATACCACAATTGATTGAATTCCTTCTCCGTGCTGAACATGATACCATGATCTGTTGTACCCTTCAAGTACCTTAGGATCTACTTGACTGCTTCCCAATGTTGCTTCCCTGGCTTGGACTTGCACACTTGACTAATTGCTTGTGCCAAATTCGGTCTAGTGCAAACTGTAGCATACATCAAACAACCAATTGTATTGGAATAAGGAATCTTAGAAATATCTTCAATCTCTGAGTCTGTCTTCGGACATTGTTCAAAAGAGAGTTTAAAATGACTCGCCAATGAAGTACTCATAGGCTTTACTTTGCTCATGTCAAATCTGCTCAAAACACCTTCAACATAGCTTTTCTGAGTCAACCATAATTTATTAGCTCTCCTGGCCCTGTGAATTTCCATCCCAAGAATCTTCTTTGCAGCACCCGGATCCTTCATATCAAACTCCTTACCCAAGTTGGTATTCAACTCATTTATATCATGCAAATGGTTGGCATTAATCAACATATCATCAACATAAATTAACAGGAAAATAAAATAACCATCATCAAGGCTTATCACATAAACACAACAATCATAATCACACCTTTTATAGCCAATCTAAAGTTTGTATGAATCAAAGCACTTGTACCACTGCCTTGCCTTGGAGACTGCTTCAAGACATACAAAGACCTCTTCAATTTGCAAAGAAGTCTGTCATGTCATGTACATTGAATCCCTCTGGCTGCTCCATGTAGATTTTCTCATCTAAATTACAATGAAGGAAAGTTGTTTTCACATCCATCTGCTCTAAATGCGTATCCTTGCTGGCTACCAAGGCTAATACTGCTCTAATAGAAGTGTGTCTAACGGTTGGACTGAAAATCTCATCATAATCAATCCTTTTCTACTGTGAATACCCCTGTGCAACTAGACAAGCCTTGGACTTTTCTCCTTCTTTTTCTGTTACTGCTAACTTTTTCTTGTACACTCATTTTCAACCAATGACTCTTTTTCTCTATGGCAGTTGAACAAGATCTCATGTCCCATTATTTTCAAGGACTTCATCTCCTCTACGATAGCACCTATCCATTTATCTTTCTCCTAGCTAGCCATAGCCTCTCGAAAAGTATAAGGGTTTCCTGAACTGGTAAGAAGAGCATATGCTGCCAAGTCTTCAAACCTATAACTCACTGGAGGTGTAGTACTGCATGGCTCCCTATCAGGCACAAATGTATAGTCTTGTAGTTCTGCTAAATCTTGCACTCCACTTGAATTTGAGCATGGTTCATCCTGCTGTGGGGCTGCAATCTTCCTTGGACTCACTAATAGCTCCACAATTTCCATCTGAATCTTGTCCTAACTGGAATTTTCTAACTCATTATTTTGCACAACTGCCATATCTGACTGTTTCAACATTGAGTGCTCATCAAATATAAAGTCTCTACTGACAACCACCTTTCTCTTAACCGGATCCCACAACTTGTACCCATGCACACCTTTATTGTAGCCAATAAAGATGCACTATTTTGACTTTGGGTCAAGTTTAGACCGATCCTCACTGGAAATATGCACACATGTTATACATCCGAAAATCCTCAAATTACTCAAATAAATGGGGTTACTTGTCCACACCTCCTCTATAAATTTTCCATCCAATGAAGCTTGTGGTGATCTGTCGACTAGATAGCATGCCATATTGAGTGTTACTGCCCAGAAACCTTTTGAAAGACCAACATTCAACCGAAGGCACCTTGCCGTCTCCGTTAGAGTCCTATTCATCCTTTTTGCAACACCATTGTGTTATGGTGTTTTTCTCACAGAAAAGTGCATCTAGATGCCATTCTTTTTGCAGAAATGCATGAACTTCTTGACAGTGTCATCATCTTCATTATCAGGCCGCATATACTTTATTTTTCTCCCTGTCTGGTTTTAAACCTCTGCCTTCCATATTTTGAACTTGGAAAAGACCTCAGATTTATATGTATAAAATAAACCTAGACCTTACGAGAAAAATAATCAGTGAATGTCACAAAGTACCTAGAACCTCCAACTGAGGGCTCTTTTATACGCCCCTAGACATCAGAAGGGACATAGTCTGTGATTCCTGTAACACCCTTCTAAACCCCCACGGAAAATATAATAATAATAATAATAATAACAAAAATCATCAGAGTAAACATGAAATACAAGGGTATCACAATTTCTTTAATATAAATTATCTTAGTCAATTGTCATGCCACACAGGAAACCATTTAATATAAAACACAATTCATGTTCAACGCAGCGGATCACAACTCATGACATTGCATATTCATCATCTATGCAGGTTACTACAACACAATTATAAAACAACAAAACCAATAAGATAATTCGTCCCTAAACTAGCGTTTCCCAGTGTTACAATCAGAGCATGACACGACACGACTACGGACTAGCCTATGAGCTATCCTCACCCATTCTGATGCCGCTACTCCTTAATCTGTAATCATTAAAGTAAGGGTGAGTTTCATTCGAATTAATAAGCATTATGCAATCATAAGCAATAAAATCTCATAGTAATTATCATCCACTCAATCATACATATAATCGGAATTATTACACAAGCAAGCATCAATTCGACAATATTGGCCATCAGCCCACAACTCATCAATTTCATCAATGATCAAGTTATATTAACAACAACTCCACAATACATCAATCACATAAACACACCAAGGCATAACACTGGATTTCATCCAATCATGTTATAACCAATGCATATGATTCAACTGACACTATGCATGTGGTACCAATCCATGGGATAAACCCATCCAACTGATCTTTTCATCACCGAGATACAGTTTTAACCAGCACAAATTCCACACAATGGGAATTATGCCCACCAATTTGATCCATTTCATCACCGGGATCCATCACCGAAAATGTATGCTAATGAATGCAACATATAACATGCTTACAACATCACCAAATCCGATGTAACACATCGTCTCATTATCATCACCAAATCATCACCGATAAGCATGCATAAGTTTAGCATTCATACAAATATATCACACGCATACATTCACCATAATCCACATGTTAATATTAACAGCATATTAACATTCATAAATCATCAATCATCACCACGATTATACATCGTTACATTTATCATCATTGCACACAATGTAATAAATTATCAAACAACCCGACAGCATAATCACAAAACATATATCATCTACGACATGTTATATACTAACATCACTCAATGGATATCACAATCTCATCACCAACACTAATACATGCATCAATAGTCATATATATAAGCACATATACATATACTATCTTTCAATTCATTAATCATTAAATCGAGTTTAAAAAGTAAAGTTGGCTATTGCCCATTTTATCAATTCATCAGATAAAGCATCTCATTAGCTTCGCAACGCCCAAAATGGCACATAAATCGGATACTCAGATCAAAAGTTATGAGTTTTCAAAGATAAAACATTTTTAGAAAAATGCTGCAGGAACGGGGTTGTCCCTACGTGGGAACCGGTTCCTGGCAGCTTCAAAAGTCTCGTCTCTGGTTTTTACTATGGGGAACCGGGTTGTCCCTACATGGGAACGGGTTCCCAGCTACCCAGAATCCATATTTCTCTGTTTTTACAAGGGGGAACCGGTTCGTCCCACATGGGAACCGGTTCCTACGTACCTGTACAGCAAAAATCACCATTTTGACAGCTTTTACCCTATCCCATAACCCCAATTTCAGGTACATACGAACATAGCACACAATTACCATCAGTTTGCACATCATAACATATTTCAGACAAGTTTTATACAAGTATTAACACATATAACATGAATATCAAAAAAATCATGTAATTCATACAATTCATCAAAACCTAACATAAATCCCAAACCCGACACGTACGATTGAACTAGATAACAATCCTAATCAATCATACTACCTACAATCACATAAGGAATACTAACCCGAAGAATCCCCCCTTACCTCAGAGTCGAATCTTCGAAGGTTCTCTTCCCCTTTGGCTCTTCTCACTTTCACGTGTTCTTCAGTTCCAAAATCTGCTTCTACTGCTTCTGCTTCTCTTTTCCCAATTTTCCTTTATTTTATGAAAAATAAAATAAAACATTCTTAATGGGCTTGCTTAGTTAACACCCCTCTTCTACTAACTATCACACTCAGCCCAACACCATATTTTTATTATTTTCCAAATAATTCCCACAGATTATTATTTCTAATAATTTAATTAATAAAATAATTAAATTAATACACCAGAATTAACGGGGTGTTACAACTCTCCCCCACTAAAAGAGTTTTCGTCCTCGAAAACATACTTCCAGTGAATAGTCCCAAATAGAAGTCCTCCATCTGACTCTCCTATTCTCAATTAACACTTTCTTAGTCGAACCTCCAAGTTCATCTGACATAACCAACATAAGCATGTCTCATGCATTCAATTCAGTTCTTACGTTGCATTTGACCATCCCTAGGTGTACCACCCGCTATAACTCCAACGGTTAACAACAATGAAACTTCGAGGTGTGATCCATACAATACACTCAATAACTGAATAATACAATTACACAATCCATGGTATGTTCACAACTGATCAACACTGTAGTAATGGATTCCATTTACCCATGTACTAACGTTAGGCACACTCTTCCAATTGAGCGATAAGTAATACTTACATTCTTTACCAACAGCTTCCTTCAAGAATCCAATACTCATATTTCTATACCATTGAATTCCAATTGTCTGGCTCCTCTTAGGTCACACCAGAATTACTCAACACGCTACATTCTGTCATTGCAACCATCATTATCAATTAGACTTCTAGGTTATACCCAACTCTGGCCCTCTTTACTCATTCGTTCAAGAATCATTCTTTACCATCCATGGTTCTAACTTACCACTCGTCAATACTTACTCGCACTCAAAAACAAATTCCTGATTTACTTCATCTATTAAACATTCCAACTATGGAAATGAGTGCACATCAGTAGTTATAATTACATAGCTCATCATCCTCAATATACCATTTCTTACAAGATAGCTCAACAGAGTCCCACTCTTCACTAAGAATGAAGTCAACTTCGTCCTTCGTAGAGTATAATCCTTCATTTCAATTAGGAATCCACACAATACCTTACAACATCATAAGATTATTATAGCATCATGTAATATCAATTCTTCTTCTTAACTTCTCCGAATGCCTACTCGTTAACTACGTACAACCGTAATAGGATATCCATCACTTCGGCAATTATTCAAAAGGTCATAATCCTTTGGCACGACATCCTTACGTCCACGAGATTCTAAACCCAACATATAGATAAACACATATTCTCCATGTAGAACCCCGACATATTAATTCTCACTACTCACGAGTAGCACTCATAACACCACTTTACATCATACTTTCGCTGTACGACTACGACTACTCGTCTTAAGTCACCGTCCAATGCTTTGCACTCCTTCATATTCACTCCTTCATAAGTTCCCACAATATGGTGAGTGGTTGTTCTCACATCTCAGCATTCGTCACATCTTATACCATTAAGGTAACAAGCAATCTTATACCATCTATATAATTCCGCCTATTATCGACAAGAGATTAAGGGTGATCAAGTCCTCAATTTGTCAATAGATAGCCGACAATCATATTTAAGCATAAGCCGTTGTTACTACATAATAGTGTCTTTTCCGAGTTTGCACCCAAACTCATTGACATTGCCATAGTCTAATAATTCTCTATGGTGTCCTTCTTCTAGAATATTCTTTCTCAACCCGGTAACACACGGAACACAACAGCGACCCCCAACCTCATTATACCATCCTCTCCGATTCTGAACCCGCCATCTTTACTTTGGTAATCCAAAGTAGACTTATCGATCAACTCAACATCAGCTTTCTGATTTCCTCTAATCTCGTTAGGAATACCATTAGTCAGTCTCAGCATACCCAATCCAACATTAGTAGGAACACCTTCACATACCAAACTTAATTCTCTGAATTGTTCAATTAAATCCAACTCTTTCTCCATCAGCATCGATCTTTTTAGAGGTTCCCTACTCAGTGCATTGACACAACATCTTCCTCACCAAGATGATAATCCAAGCAAAATCTAACCATGTCTATTGCTTCACATTAAGTCTTTGCTGATCAAAGGGGTACTCCAGACTCTTATGATCACTAAACACTTCGAACCTCGAACCATACAAATAACGTCACCGCAACTTCAACCAAACCATGGCTGCCAATTCTAAATCATGAGTCAGATAATTCCTTTCCGGCGCTTTCAATCATCCCGACGCATAAGTTACTACTTACTGATTTTACATCAATACACCATCCAAACCCATCAACGACGCATCACAATATACCACAAATGGTTCCAAAGTCTATTTCACTTTTTCTACTGATTCCCTCATCACTCAATTCCATTAATACTTAAATCATCTTTATCATCTTATTCATCAACGACATATTCTACTCGACTTCGTTCCGAACAATCGCGGTAATAAGCATTCCTATTTCAACACTGGTCTAGGCCTCTTTATCCAACATCATAATATCTCCTCATAGGACCACTCTACTGTATTTATAACTCTTCCACAAGTTATAACATAATCTCTCCTCTTCATGGGTTCAAACGGTACATTAATCCGACACTCAGAGCTCAAGACATGTATGTTTCCAACCGTTACCCAAGATACAATACCGATACCATGCAACGAAACTCTATACGACATCTCCAAAACTTCTCAATTGGCACATTTAATCTCTAAGATTGCTTCTCAACAAGCCTCCTCATTATTCCTTTATTCTGTTTAACTCTGACACTGACATCCCATGCCGCACCAACGAACAATCTAGTTCTAAGGACAAGTGTAACCGTAACTTCACCTCTTTCTAACATCATCCTGACGCAATTAGATATGTTACAGCTGCTGCAACCGTTTTTATAACAAAGTTCATCTCGTTAGCTTTCCGACGCTTCAAACGGAACTCAAATCGGATGTCCAGAACTCCAGTTATGAATTTTCGAAGTTTCATAACGATTCAGTAATCTTCCTGCGATTTGCTTACGAAAATTCTGCTCCAAAACTCATCCTCTTCGAATTAATCTCATTATTAACATCATCTTATCACATCTCTTCGCTTCCAAACTTCTTATAACTTAAACAACACATTTCATCGCTGAAGTTCGGTTTCTGTAACATCCTGAAACCAAATTCATGTACGCCATCATCAACCTTCTTATCCTTGAGATCATATTCATCTCTTTGCATTACTCGCACTTCGAAACTTTCTCAACAACATCGATAACCTCCACCATCATCTCAATTACTTACTAGTAATCCTACGACAAGGTCTACGACAATACTTCTTTTAATCACTGCTTCAACAGCAACCTTTTACATAGGGCTACTCATACAACAACATCGCAATACGTCAGTAGCACTTGAAGCATCACAACTTCCAAATTCCATTTCTCAGAAATAACCATCATCTACTCCGAGACACTCCGACTGAACAACAACCACGGTCTTCAGTCCATGTCACCTTCGCTTCAGAAAACAATAACTCCACACTCTTGTACTACTGCCCCACGCATCTCTCTAACATCTTGCATCTGAGACATATCCGAGAAGCATGACTTCTCCCCCACTAGTTTCAATCCTACTTCTGCAAGCAAACCGTTAGAACACACTGAGTACCGACAGTGTTTCTCACACATGTCGCATACCGACAGGAATTAACAATAAGACTCTGGTCGCAAGGACCGACTATGCTCTGATACCACTATTGTAACACTCTTCTAAACCCCCACGGAAAATATAATAATAATAATAATAATAATAATAACAAAAATCATCAGAGTAAACATGAAATACAAGGGTATCACAATTTCTTTAATATAAATTATCTTAGTCAATTGTCATGCCACACAGGAAACCATTTAATATAAAACACAATTCATGTTCAACGCAACGGATCACAACTCATGACATTGCATATTCATCATCTATGCAGGTTACTACAACACAATTATAAAACAAGAAAACCAATAAGATAATTCGTCCCTAAACTAGCGTTTCCCAGTGTTACAATCAGAGCATGACACGACACGACTACGGACTAGCCTATGAGCTATCCTACCCCATTCTGATGCCGCTACTCCTTAATCTGTAATCATTAAAGTAAGGGTGAGTTTCATTCGAATTAATAAGCATTATGCAATCATAAGCAATAAAATCTCATAGTAATTATCATCCACTCAATCATACATATAATCGGAATTATTACACAAGCAAGCATCAATTCGACAATATTGGCCATCAGCCCACAACTCATCAATTTCATCAATGATCAAGTTATATTAACAACAACTCCACAATACATCAATCACATAAACACACCAAGGCATAACACTGGATTTCATCCAATCATGTTATAACCAATGCATATGATTCAACTGACACTATGCATGTGGTACCAATCCATGGGATAAACCCATCCAACTGATCTTTTCATCACCGAGATACAGTTTTAACCAGCACAAATTCCACACAATGGGAATTATGCCCACCAATTTGATCCATTTCATCACCGGGATCCATCACCGAAAATGTATGCTAATGAATGCAACATATAACATGCTTACAACATCACCAAATCCGATGTAACACATCGTCTCATTATCATCACCAAATCATCACCGATAAGCATGCATAAGTTTAGCATTCATACAAATATATCACACGCATACATTCACCATAATCCACATGTTAATATTAACAGCATATTAACATTCATAAATCATCAATCATCACCACGATTATACATCGTTACATTTATCATCATTGCACACAATGTAATAAATTATCAAACAACCCGACAGCATAATCACAAAACATATATCATCTACGACATGTTATATACTAACATCACTCAATGGATATCACAATCTCATCACCAACACTAATACATGCATCAATAGTCATATATATAAGCACATATACATATACTATCTTTCAATTCATTAATCATTAAATCGAGTTTAAAAAGTAAAGTTGGCTATTGCCCATTTTATCAATTCATCAGATAAAGCATCTCATTAGCTTCGCAACGCCCAAAACGGCACATAAATCGGATACTCAGATCAAAAGTTATGAGTTTTCAAAGATAAAACATTTTTAGAAAAATGCTGCAGGAACGGGGTTGTCCCTACGTGGGAACCGGTTCCTGGCAGCTTCAAAAGTCTCGTCTCTGGTTTTTACTATGGGGAACCGGGTTGTCCCTACATGGGAACGGGTTCCCAGCTACCCAGAATCCATATTTCTCTGTTTTTACAAGGGGGAACCGGTTCGTCCCACATGGGAACCGGTTCCTACGTACCTGTACAGCAAAAATCACCATTTTGACAGCTTTTACCCTATCCCATATGTCATACCCCAAATTTGTCCTACCCCTTTACTTCTAACTGGCTTAGGCTTCTCATTTCATATGCATTATCTTTTCACTAGGGCATTAACATAACTCATGCATCATTAATCAATAAATCTGGCATGGGATCAATGATTTCGAAATGCTAGGGTTTCATAAAGGTTTGAGGTGTACATATCAAATAACTCTGATTCATCTAGTTCTCCTTAGAGCGTTGGACTGTGAAAGCGGGGTTTGGATCCATGGTTATTGTGGACTCTTCTGTCATTAAGCTACAAGGCTATCCACAAGACTATCTTCACCAAGATCAAACAGTTAGGGTTTATTTCCCTAATTCCTTCAATACATTATCGTTGAGGTGGTCTGAAATACAAGTGCTATAGTATAAGGGATTTAGGCTTTTATCATCAAGAAACAGAAATCGTCAAGGGATGCGTGTTGGAAGCATGTTGGAATACAGATAGAAAATACGAATGAGATAGTCTGAAAAATGGACATGATCAAGGTGTTTAAGAACCAATTTCTTTGGCCATGATTAGCTTGAACTTGAAATTATCCAAGAGTTTATACAAGAATAAAAATGCATTCAAAAGCTTCAAACCCATTCAAATTCTCAAGCAATTTCCCACCATTTTTCAAATCATCAAATGTCATCTTTCATATATTCACCAATTCAAGTTCAAGCTTCAAATGTCCGTTTCATTTGCAACTACAAAAATCCAAATTCAAATTACATAACAACTTCTCTAAATTCACAATTCCATTCAAAAGCCCATGTCTCTATTTGATACAAAAAATGTTCATTACAAAAGCTCAAAAGCCCATTTATGTTCATGGTGAATCATCAAAAGTCAAACTAAAGTTCCATTCCAACTAAAAGGGAAGTCAATTACAAGAGAGTAGCAAAAGGAAATGGAAGTACAAAAATTCATACAAAAAAAGGTCTATACAAAGTCATGAGTTTCCTAAAATCCTAAGTGCTTCTTCATGTATTCTTCAAGTCCAGCTCTGTTTAAAACTTCACCAAGTCATCTTCATGAACCAAGTGACTTCACCCACACCATCACCTGCATAATTCCGAAAGAAAAAACATACATACGATCATGAACGGCAAAGCTTTTCAGAATTTCAAAGCAAAGGAGGTTACAAAAGAAATTCAGCACATTGAATTATATGCAAAAAGAAATCTTCACTCACTGATCACTCCCGATCTGTCACAGCTTTCATTACACGAAAATCCGCTTTGATTCAACACTACAGTTTCACGTTATGCCAAACACTCAGCTGACATTAGACCTGCGATGTATGCGAAAACAGAAAGATTAAGGGGTTATTCAAGCCATGATCGAAGCTTCAATAGAAAAAGAAACAGATTAATATCATGCCACTAATCTGCACCAAAAAAAACTAAAATTCCACAATCAGAGTGATATGCCAACATGATGCAAATGGTTAATTCAACTTTGATGAGGACAGCTCAAGCATATCCAGTTCGTATTCCCTGCTGCACATACAACCAGCACTGCCCCCAATGTCCAAACATTCAAAAGCCAAACCATGCTTCAGCCATATGCATTTTCATTCATAACCAAACAGTTGCACAAAGAACCATACAAACATCACACATAATCATACATTTCAAACCAGTTCACTACAAAAAACAGTCGGCTGAATTCTACATGATTTAATGGCTCGATCACAGTTTCATACCGACTAAACCTCATTACCAGTTCAACTCAGATGAGGACAGTTCGGGTATATATACAACCACACTCCAAATCCCAAATTCAGTCAAGTCCCGCTAACAGTAGCCAATCATTAACTTTCCCCCACCTTCCAATTTCAAACTATCCCTAACAATCCTAAACCTATCACTAATTCCCCTATAACTAACTAAATCCATACCCATACAACTAACTCCTATGACAGTTATAACTACCCTCTAACCTCATAACTAACTTTCCCCCTCACTTTTTAATTTCAAAACTACTGACAGTTATCAACCAACCCCTAACCTGTTCTCCATACAAAACAGTCTATAACTAACTTTCAGTTACTAACTAACAACTTCTAAAAAACCAGTTTGTAACTAACTTTCTGTTACTAACCACACTTCTAACCTTCAATCACCCTAATTTCCAGCTCAGCACATAACACATAACTAACCTCTTTCCAACCTTTCTAACAGTTTTCTAACCAATATCTTTCAACTGTCCTAACCAATCTAAAACTAACTTATAACAGTTTGTAAATACCTCTTACCAACCTTCTCCAATACTTAACAGAGTCAGCCCTGATATTTTCTTAATCAATCACATAAACCCCTCATTACAGTTAACATCCTAACAGCTTCTATAACTACTAACCAACTTCTAAACAGAATCATAACTACAACCTATAACTAACTAACAGAATGCAATTGAATCAGAACAGAAAAGTAACAGAAATCAGAGATATCACTCACCTCTATATAACCTCATTCACCTTCAATTCTCTCTAAGAACTCCTTCACACTTCAACCTAAATCTTCATTCTTCAACTCTTCATCACATCTTCTCATCTTCATCACCATCTTTCCTTCATCTTCACTTCTCTTCATCCATCTTCATCTACAATCTTCAACCAAAAAACTGTAACAGAATCCACACCTCGCATTCATTCTTCACTACCATTCAACTTCACATCCTAACCAGAAAAAACAGAAAAAGCAGAAGAAGAAAATCAAACCTGAGAATCTCCATAAATATTCAAGTCTTCACTTCTCGATCTCTTCAATCACTCTACCCGATTCTTCATCTTTCACAGCTTCATTCGTCCCCACCACACCATTCACCATAGCCTTCATATTCTCACCTCAACCTTCTCTTCATCCAAGAATCATTCAACATAGATTTGTTTCTCTTCTTCAACCAATCGCAACAACAACATCACGCATCGTACCGTAACGCAACAACAATAACGACGCTTCATCATCATTATCGGCCACCTTCATCCGATGAGAGTTTGAGCCGAAGAGATTTTGGGAGATGGAATCGAGACGAGAGCTCGAGTTGTGAAATCAGAGAAGCGAGAGCGAGAGTTTGAGAGAGAGACGGAAACGAGAGAACGAAATCGGAGGTAGAGGCGTTTGCTTCCGATAAAAATGGCGAACTGAAGGATTTCGCCGGAGCAGGTTGATTTTCGCCGCGCCGTCGTTGCATCGCATTCGTGAGTAAGAGAAGAAGAACAACCTGAAATTTGTTCACAGGTTTACCCTAATTTCCCCAATTTCACATTCTTTTTTTGTTTTATTTTTATTAAATGGTCAATTTGTTATTTTTGGGTTAATAATAATAAAAAAGGGACTGAATTCAATCACTTGGGCCATGCACCGAAAATTTCTTTCCACACTCCCCTTAGCCCAATGCACATCTTTCATTTTTGTGCTAAATGACTGAACAAAAAAGCTCTGTTTGGGCCAATGTACCTGGGCCTGCGTATCTGTTGTGTACACCATTATTTTCAGACTGAACTCCCCTGTTTTCATGTTTTTAATTAGATTTGATTTTCCTTTTAGTATTTTTCTTTCTAGATTTTTAGATAAAAAGGACATATAAAAAAAATAAGATTTTGATAAGTTTTAGAGATTAGATCATTACTCTTGTTAGACTTTAGGTAATACTAATTTCCCTTGTTAGATTTTTTAGACTTTAATACAAATTGTTGACATAGAAAAATAATCACAAAAATATTAGTTTAGGCTTTTATTTTAATTCTTTTGCTTGATTAAAATTCTTGTTTTTGTCATATGAAACCATATCAAATAGTAGTACTTGACTTGTAATTTTTCATTTTTGTACTATATTTTTGACTTGATATTTCATGCCTATGTGTGATTTTCTACCATTGCGCCATTCTCAATTTTTGCTTCTAATGTGACTTTATTTTCATGTCTCTTTAATTCCTAACTTTAGGTAGAAACCGTGTTAACATTAGGTTTAGATTTCCCTTTGTACATAAACGATAACAACTTAGGCTAGAATTTAGGAATAGTTCCCTTCTCATTTTCTTTTTCTTTTCAACTTTTAAAATACTTAATAAAAACCGATGAAGATCATACCGTTGCTATATTTCATGGTAGGAAAGAAATGATTGAGGCGTAGGCCTCGATGTATGTTCTTTCCTACTTAACGGAGAAGAAATGATTGAGGTGTGAAGCCTCGGTGTATTTCTTAACCGTTATTTAGAGAAACGATTGTGGCGTAGGCCTCGATGTGCATTCTCTAAATATTCATAAAAAACTCTTTTGTATCTCTTTTACTTAGCGGAGAAGAAATGATTGAGGTGTGAAGCCTCGATGTATTTCTTAACCGTTATTTAGAGAAACGATTGTGGCGTAGGCCTCGATGTGCGTTCTCTAAATATTCAAAAACAAACAAAAAAAACTCTTTTTGGTATGATCTAAGTCACAAATAAATCCCCTTAAAAAACACCAACCAAAAACACTTAAAACACTAATAAATGTTCAGACTTAAAACAAAAGTGAGGAAGTGATGCGAGACCTTGTAGTGGGTTCTCGTCATCATGGAATTACCCTTAAAAGATACAAACCAATCTCTTTTTCTCCTTTCTAAGGGCAAGTTATCTCCGCTCCATTGCATCCTAGGCTGTCCCCTTGTGCAAGAGCGTGAGCGTTAACGCCGCCCAACTAAAAAACACAAAAACAAACAGAAAATCTTTAGCCGAGCTACGGTAACTCTGATTCCTGAAAAGGATACGTAGGCAGCGGGGTAGGGCCCGTGCGAGTACAATTCTTTCTTTTCCCTACATTCTGCATTCATTTCGCATTTAGACATAGACATAGTTATACACCCTTTAGATAGAAACAAACATAGGTGGATACCATCGAGTACGATGGGCGCGAGGGGTGCTAATACCTTCCCCTTGCGTAACCGACTCCCGTACCTAGATTCTCTGGTCGCAAGACCCTTGTCCTTCCTTTGTTAGGTTTCCTGATATTCCTTTCCCTTATGGGATAAATATATTGGTGGCGACTCTGTTCATTTTTCGCGAGCGTGCGACAGCTGGCGACTCTGCTGGGGATGTTGCTAGACCTGTTGCTGGTCCATCCTTAGCGAGTCGATCCTAGCCTGCGTTTGTTTGTTTATTTACTGGGTGTTTATTTGTTTTCATGTCTATACCTTGTATATATGTTTGCATGTTTATTTTTCTGCTTGCATATCATGTTTATTTCTGTTTGCACATCATGCATATGGATTATATTCTGTGTTCCTTGGGGTCTTCTGTTCTGTTTTGCAGGTTGGGTGGGATTGTTTCTATGAGGTAAAAGGCCCAATACCCAGGCCAGAGTGACACATAGGATACCTAGGATAGAGTGGATAGTCATGACGCCGATGAGATGTCAGGTCTTGTCTAGTGTGATCATGAGACCCACGCCCAGTCGAGGTCCAAATGGGGTATCATTGTTGGCATGTAGATGCAACAACATTGGTGCCTCAGGAGGACTGATAACGCTGGTTGCCATTTTGACCTACCCTGACCTAGACTACACCTGTGAGTGGGGAGGGATATACATGACAGGTACCGTTGGTGACTATTCTGTTATGATGGTGACTATTGTTCCTATGGTTCCATGATACAAGGCCGAACCTTTGATCTCATGACATCTGATCTATATCAGTTATTCAGAGGATTGTACAGTGGTTACTAAGATTATATGGACCGTGGATCCCATGCTTTTGCATTACATAACATCATTGCTTTATCCACTCCATTCGTGAAATATCCTAAAGTCTATTTCCAAAAAAAAAAAAGAGAAAAGAAAAGAAAAGAAAAGATATGTAAAAAAAAAAGAGAAAAGGAAATAGAAAAGCAAAAAAGAAAAAATATCCTATACAAAAAATGCTCTGATCTCAAAAAAAAAAAAAACAAAACAAAACAAAAGTGCGAAAAGACTTTAGGATCTCTCATAAACAAAACATGCATTCATACTATCATGCATTTCATGGTTCTCTCAGATATTTATGGGACCCTTTCTCTTCAGATTTCCAGATCAACAACAAATTTGACTTCCCACCGCCACAACTCCAAGATCAACTATGGAACAACTCCGTGAGGAAATGGATGAGATGAAGGAACAAATGGGTCATCTTATGTTGGAGATGCGAGACTTGATCCGTAATCAGGATGCACTAAAAGAGGAGAATAGTCAGTTGAAGACTCAATTGAGCTTGGTCATGGAAGTTCTGAAGACGGTATTAAGGAAGGAAGGGGATGTTGTTCCTACTGCTGCAACGGAAGTTGTTGATCCCTTCTCTTCAGTAGGATCCCTTCCCACTCATGGAATACCTCAGGAAGTTCCTTCTCAACTCCATGTGCCATTACCTCCATGCCAATTTGTTCTTCAAGGGGGCCAAATGTGTGGGAAAAAGCCTAAGATACCTCAGAGAATTCTCAATCCTATCCCGATGCCTTACGCTCAGTTACTTCCCCGTTTGCTGGAGCTTCAGTTGGTTGAGCTACGAGAATTGGCTACGCCTGAAAAGCTTCCCCCCAACTTTGATGCCAATGCTCGATGTGAGTTCCATTCTGGGGCGCCTGGTCATGATGTTGAGCATTGTAGGGCACTGAAACATCAAGTTCAAGATCTCATTGATTCAAAAGTGATTTTGTTCACCCCTGAGGGTATGTTTGTTCAAGGAAATGGGGTTCCAATTGCGGTGGAAGAAAAGGTTGATTCATACTTCTATGTCAGATCTACTTCAAATCAGAAGCATAATGCACCATCTTGGGTTCCAGGTTTCCCACCTCATCAGTCTCCATTTGTTTCACAGCCAGGTCAAAAGAGGAAGACACCTGAACAGAATGGGTACTGGAATCATTGCCATCAGCAGGGTCCACAAATGCCAAGGAGACCACCAAGAAGAATTGACCCAATTCCTATGACCTATAGTCAGCTGCTTTCTCATTTGCTCAAGGATTCTTTGGTCCAACTAAGGGAGTTTAAGCCCCCTCCAACACCGATTCCTCAAGGATATGACTTAAATGCAAGGTGTGAGTACCATTCTGGGACATCTGGACATTCAACTGAGGATTGTAGTATTTTGAAACACAAAGTCCAAGATCTCATTGACTCCAAAGTAATATCATTCACTCCAAATGGCCTGCGCATAAAACGAAGAGTTCACGCATAAGTGAATGCCCGTATTCCAGGAAGTATCACAAAAAAAAAAAGAAGAATAAGCCCAAATGGAGTCAAGGCTCCTCAACATTGGCAATCATCACTTCATTTCTGTATTCTCACTTCAGTATTCCCTATTTTGGTTGAAAACTACTTCCTTGTCTGAGTTGGTTGGTATGATAATAATAAAAGCACCACAAATTCTCGAGCAACTTTGTCATAATCTTTTCCAAAAAAAGAAATCAATAATGTGTTGTAGAAGCGTCTCAAGGTTGTTATGCTCAGTTGTATCCGTGGAGGTTGGTGTTTCAGTTGGTGTTTGATCTCTTTGCAACAAATAGCTTCTCTAAGTTTGGTGACTACACAAGGTTCCTCCATGTTTAATGGTAAATACTTCTTCAATGAATATGCTTGGGGCTCCCGCACGAGGGATAAGCAAGACACACTCTTATCTTGAGCATTGCATCATTCGCCTTGCTCGAATCCCTAAAGCATTACAAATTCTTGGGTGACTTCGTCAGAATCTTCTTCCGTGTGATAATCAAGAGTGTTCTTCACAATGCTTCTCATTCTCAAGGTTCTACTTCATATATCAGTTGCCTTTTCTCAGGATCTCCTTCTCAGTGGCCTTGCTAGTTAACAGAGACAAGAAGAATATGAGAAACAAATTGACGTGATTCTATTGCCTTGTACTCATTCGTTTCCTTGTTTGTTGGAATCACAATTGGTTAAGATTCTAGTATTGGGTCTTCTTCACCACAAGTATCTCTCGAGTTGATGATCATACAAGATTCTTTCCATTTAGGATGGCGATTACTACTCTAGAAACTATGCTTGGGGCTCCCGCACGAGGGATAAGCAAGACGTACTCTTATCTTGAGCATTGCATCACTCGCATTGCTCGAATCCCTAAAGCAAGGCAAAAGTTTACGACTCATGGGTGACTTCGTTGGAGATCTCTTTTGGAGTAATCTGAAGTGTTTGGAAAGAACTGCAGAAAGTATTCAAGATCAATAAGTCCAGACGGAGTCAAGTCTCCTCAACAATGGCAGCCATTCAGTTCTTCATTGCATTCTCATTCGTAACATTTCACTGTTTGTTTAAGCATTTATAGCATGTAAAAAACTTGTTAATTTCAGAATGAAAATCATAATACATTGTTTATGTTTGTCTTGAAGTAATCCATTCGTTATCACTCATAAAATGTTTTGGCATTACGATACCAACTTTACTAATTGCTTGCTTATGCAAAAAGCTGAGGGAGAATGATGAAAAATAAAATGCAAAAATCTCTAATTGTGTGCTTTTGAATAAAACCCTACTGAGGATGTACAGGCATTATTTCAGATCCCCAAACACCGGAGATATAAGGGAGATAGACCCTCGTCAACCCCTTTGAGCCTTAAAGTAGGAGTTTCTTTTCTAATCATAAAAAACCCTTATTTTAACCCTGGGGCAGGGTAGTGTTCATTTAACTTGATCAAGTGTTCAAAACTCACCAGAAGGGCATGCATTTAAGGGTACAACAACGGTTATCCTTCAAAATGTTGAGGAATGTCAAAACCGCAATGATTATCCTTATTCCATCAAGAGATCAAGAGATGATAATACCGCAATGGTTATCCCTCATCAATCAAAGAATGAGGCAGTCACAATCTTTCAAACAAATCGAGAGCAACGCGATATCACACGACTTGTTCAAAAAAAAAAGAGAATAGAAAAAAAAGAGCCCGCTAAGTCAACAACTTGAAAATAAGTGACTTAGGCAAAAGTTAGGGCATCCCGCTGGACTTCAAAAATTTACAAAAGAATTTGTCCAGGCAAAAGTTAGGGAAAGCAGAAGCGAAAAACAAGAATTACAAAATAAAAATCCTTATCAAAGGAACAAAGTCGTGTGATGATCAATCAGAAGAATAAGAAAGTGAGTGACTGCCATGTCCAAAAAAAACCTCATTGATTCCTCAACCATTCCAAATTCCTTGTGAGGAATGAACACTCATGTCGAGTTAATTGAACCTAGGAATGGAGAACATCACGAAGGGGGTGGGTACCAAATAATTTTGAGCCTAAAAATCCTTTGTTTTCTAAAAACCGTGAACCCGGCCAAGTTACAACCCTTAAAAGTCCTAATTGAAGTAGGGTTTATTTCGAAAGCACACTCCGATGAGATAGTGTTTAACTGACTCCTAATGAAGCGAGACTCATATCCATGTTGGTATCGTATGCCTGCTTTATCTTTCATGTGCGAAAAATCGAGGTTGTGTCAACTAGTGATTCGGTCACAAGAGGTCGCAACCTCATTCCACAAAAAAGGTTTTAAAACTTCAAGACTAACATAGGCTTTGCATTAGAATCATCATTCTTATAATTAACATTCTTTTGCATACAAAATATGTGCTTAACATCAAGGAAATTACCATGATGAGAATCAGTAAGTAACTCGATCATGTCAAAGTACAAGAGACTTGAGAACTCCGAGGAGGAAAAGCTAATCATCTCAAATGGTGACCATCAAGGGGCAAGTTATCCAAAGAACTCCGTTGGGCATGAACGGTTAATGCTTCCCTTGATCACCTTGAGGGGAAGAGTTTGAAGACTCCGTTGAGCGTGGTAAAGTTGTTTCCATGTTTGTTTGACTTCAAAACAAAGAAAGCTTGAGGATTCTAGTAAGACGTACCTAATCAGGGGCAATTGAATCGAGGTTTGACCTCTCAAATGTGCAATCTAGGGCAATCACGTCAATAAATATCTTCAAGCTTCCTCCAATCTGGGGCAATCAAGTCGAGGATTCTCTCTCAATTCCAGTCAATCTGGGGCAATCACGTCGTGGAACCCCTCAAGTTCAGTCAATATGGGGCAGTCACGTCAAGATTGGACAAATCTCTCCAAAGATCTTTTTGGGCAAATTCCTTTGAAAGTCATGAAGCTTGGGGCACACTCTTTTGAGTTATATTGTCTCTTCCCCGACCGTTGGAGTTTATTTCTCCTGGAAATTTGGTCTCTCCCCAAGCATAGGAGTTTATTTCTCCTGAGAGTTTATTCCATTTCTCAAGCATAGGAGTTTATTTCTCCTAGGAGCTGTTCTACTTCCTTAATCAAGGCTCTTTATCTGGATTTCTCATTCCCAACATGGTGAATAGAGGGAATCTCCTCAAGCTGAAAATCCTTCAAGCAGTGGCACATGGTGAGAAGTCAGAAATCCACATTCTTCAAGTCAAAGAAAAGTCATCTTGCAAATCAAAGTCCAATATCTATTGGCACCTCCACATGGTCCTTAACACTAAGGGGATTCTCCTTGGTGTTTGCCTCATTAATGCCTTTATTTGGCACTCTGCATATAGTACTCATTGCATATAACATTGCATCCTCAAAAGCGTAGCATATCCGTCAAAGCGGATCATTACGCCATAGAAAAATTCAAACATGCATACAAAGCATAAGCCAGATAATGCAAATCATCCCTCAATCAAGACAATGATACATCCCCACATAAAATGTCCTTACAAACTCCAATTGATATCTGCTACTCCATTACAAATCTCCTCCACCCACGGTGCCGATACTTGGTTTTACCAATCCCCAATCCCCAGTCTAAGTGCTTTTCAACAATATTCTTGTGGATCGTAGGTCTGTCAACCTTATCCTCATCTTTTTCATTTCTTGTGGATCGTAGGTCTGTCAACCTTATCCTCATCTTTTTCATTTCTTGTGGATCGTAGGTCTGTCAACCTTATCCTCATCTTTTTCATTTCTTGTGGATCGTAGGTCTGTCAACCTTATCCTCATCTTTTTCATTGCTTGTGGATCGTAGGTCTGTCAACCTTATCCTCATCTTTTTTCAATTCTTGTGGATCGTAGGTCTGTCAACCTTATCCTCATCTTTTTCATTTCTTGTGGATCGTAGGTCTGTCAACCTTATCCTCGTCTTTTTCATTTCTTGTGGATCGTAGGTCTGTCAACCTTATCCTCATCTTTTTCATTTCTTGTGGATCGTAGGTCTGTCAACCTTATCCTCATCTTTTTCATTTCTTGTGGATCGTAGGTCTGTCAACCTTATCCTCGTCTTTTTCATTTCTTGTGGATCGTAGGTCTGTCAACCTTATCCTCATCTTTTTCATTTCTTGTGGATCGTAGGTCTGTCAACCTTATCCTCATCTTTTTCATTTCTTGTGGATCGTAGGTCTGTCAACCTTATCCTCGTCTTTTTCATTTCTTGTGGATCGTAGGTCTGTCAACCTTATCCTCATCTTTTTCATTTCTTGTGGATCGTAGGTCTGTCAACCTTATCCTCATCTTTTTCATTTCTTGTGGATCGTAGGTCTGTCAACCTTATCCTCGTCTTTTTCATTTCTTGTGGATCGTAGGTCTGTCAACCTTATCCTCATCTTTTTCATTTCTTGTGGATCGTAGGTCTGTCAACCTTATCCTCGTCTTTTTCATTTCTTGTGGATCGTAGGTCTGTAAACCTTATCCTCGTCCTTTTCATTTCTTGTGGATCGTAGGTCTGTAAACCTTATCCTCACCTTTTTCAATTCTTGTGGATCGTAGGTCTGTCAACCTTATCCTCATCTTTTTCATTTCTTGTGGATCGTAGGTCTGTCAACCTTATCCTCGTCTTTTTCATTTCTTGTGGATCGTAGGTCTGTCAACCTTATCCTCGTCTTTTTCATTTCTTGTGGATCGTAGGTCTGTCAACCTTATCCTCGTCTTTTTCATTTCTTGTGGATCGTAGGTCTGTCAACCTTATCCTCATCTTTTTCATTTCTTGTGGATCGTAGGTCTGTAAACCTTATCCTCATCTTTTTCAATTCTTGTGGGTCGTAGGTCCGTTGACCTTACCCTAGTTTCGAGTCACAGATCGTAGGTCCTACCTTTCCATCAAACCCGTATTTTCCAATTACTTCCATGCAATAACCATTTCCATCGAGAACCTTGTATTGGCACCATTACCACGTTACAAGCTATCACCGTTCATCCAATTACTCATTGTAAATTTTTCATCAAAAAAAAAATTCCCTTTCCCCAGCAGATATCAGAACAAAAATAAGGACAACGTTTACACCATCTCATCTTTCAGGACAAATTTCTGGTCTTGATATTTAATCTTCTTCTACCTGGAATGTTCGAAAGGCTAGCGCCAATCTCACCTTCAGGTTCAAGACGATTAAATAGGGGCAGCTGTCATACCCCAAATTTGTCCTACCCCTTTACTTCTAACTGGCTTAGGCTTCTCATTTCATATGCATTATCTTTTCACTAGGGCATTAACATAACTCATGCATCATTAATCAATAAATCTGGCATGGGATCAATGATTTCGAAATGCTAGGGTTTCATAAAGGTTTGAGGTGTACATATCAAATAACTCTGATTCATCTAGTTCTCCTTAGAGCGTTGGACTGTGAAAGCGGGGTTTGGATCCATGGTTATTGTGGACTCTTCTGTCATTAAGCTACAAGGCTATCCACAAGACTATCTTCACCAAGATCAAACAGTTAGGGTTTATTTCCCTAATTCCTTCAATACATTATCGTTGAGGTGGTCTGAAATACAAGTGCTATAGTATAAGGGATTTAGGCTTTTATCATCAAGAAACAGAAATCGTCAAGGGATGCGTGTTGGAAGCATGTTGGAATACAGATAGAAAATACGAATGAGATAGTCTGAAAAATGGACATGATCAAGGTGTTTAAGAACCAATTTCTTTGGCCATGATTAGCTTGAACTTGAAATTATCCAAGAGTTTATACAAGAATAAAAATGCATTCAAAAGCTTCAAACCCATTCAAATTCTCAAGCAATTTCCCACCATTTTTCAAATCATCAAATGTCATCTTTCATATATTCACCAATTCAAGTTCAAGCTTCAAATGTCCGTTTCATTTGCAACTACAAAAATCCAAATTCAAATTACATAACAACTTCTCTAAATTCACAATTCCATTCAAAAGCCCATGTCTCTATTTGATACAAAAAATGTTCATTACAAAAGCTCAAAAGCCCATTTATGTTCATGGTGAATCATCAAAAGTCAAACTAAAGTTCCATTCCAACTAAAAGGGAAGTCAATTACAAGAGAGTAGCAAAAGGAAATGGAAGTACAAAAATTCATACAAAAAAAGGTCTATACAAAGTCATGAGTTTCCTAAAATCCTAAGTGCTTCTTCATGTATTCTTCAAGTCCAGCTCTGTTTAAAACTTCACCAAGTCATCTTCATGAACCAAGTGACTTCACCCACACCATCACCTGCATAATTCCGAAAGAAAAAACATACATACGATCATGAACGGCAAAGCTTTTCAGAATTTCAAAGCAAAGGAGGTTACAAAAGAAATTCAGCACATTGAATTATATGCAAAAAGAAATCTTCACTCACTGATCACTCCCGATCTGTCACAGCTTTCATTACACGAAAATCCGCTTTGATTCAACACTACAGTTTCACGTTATGCCAAACACTCAGCTGACATTAGACCTGCGATGTATGCGAAAACAGAAAGATTAAGGGGTTATTCAAGCCATGATCGAAGCTTCAATAGAAAAAGAAACAGATTAATATCATGCCACTAATCTGCACCAAAAAAAACTAAAATTCCACAATCAGAGTGATATGCCAACATGATGCAAATGGTTAATTCAACTTTGATGAGGACAGCTCAAGCATATCCAGTTCGTATTCCCTGCTGCACATACAACCAGCACTGCCCCCAATGTCCAAACATTCAAAAGCCAAACCATGCTTCAGCCATATGCATTTTCATTCATAACCAAACAGTTGCACAAAGAACCATACAAACATCACACATAATCATACATTTCAAACCAGTTCACTACAAAAAACAGTCGGCTGAATTCTACATGATTTAATGGCTCGATCACAGTTTCATACCGACTAAACCTCATTACCAGTTCAACTCAGATGAGGACAGTTCGGGTATATATACAACCACACTCCAAATCCCAAATTCAGTCAAGTCCCGCTAACAGTAGCCAATCATTAACTTTCCCCCACCTTCCAATTTCAAACTATCCCTAACAATCCTAAACCTATCACTAATTCCCCTATAACTAACTAAATCCATACCCATACAACTAACTCCTATGACAGTTATAACTACCCTCTAACCTCATAACTAACTTTCCCCCTCACTTTTTAATTTCAAAACTACTGACAGTTATCAACCAACCCCTAACCTGTTCTCCATACAAAACAGTCTATAACTAACTTTCAGTTACTAACTAACAACTTCTAAAAAACCAGTTTGTAACTAACTTTCTGTTACTAACCACACTTCTAACCTTCAATCACCCTAATTTCCAGCTCAGCACATAACACATAACTAACCTCTTTCCAACCTTTCTAACAGTTTTCTAACCAATATCTTTCAACTGTCCTAACCAATCTAAAACTAACTTATAACAGTTTGTAAATACCTCTTACCAACCTTCTCCAATACTTAACAGAGTCAGCCCTGATATTTTCTTAATCAATCACATAAACCCCTCATTACAGTTAACATCCTAACAGCTTCTATAACTACTAACCAACTTCTAAACAGAATCATAACTACAACCTATAACTAACTAACAGAATGCAATTGAATCAGAACAGAAAAGTAACAGAAATCAGAGATATCACTCACCTCTATATAACCTCATTCACCTTCAATTCTCTCTAAGAACTCCTTCACACTTCAACCTAAATCTTCATTCTTCAACTCTTCATCACATCTTCTCATCTTCATCACCATCTTTCCTTCATCTTCACTTCTCTTCATCCATCTTCATCTACAATCTTCAACCAAAAAACTGTAACAGAATCCACACCTCGCATTCATTCTTCACTACCATTCAACTTCACATCCTAACCAGAAAAAACAGAAAAAGCAGAAGAAGAAAATCAAACCTGAGAATCTCCATAAATATTCAAGTCTTCACTTCTCGATCTCTTCAATCACTCTACCCGATTCTTCATCTTTCACAGCTTCATTCGTCCCCACCACACCATTCACCATAGCCTTCATATTCTCACCTCAACCTTCTCTTCATCCAAGAATCATTCAACATAGATTTGTTTCTCTTCTTCAACCAATCGCAACAACAACATCACGCATCGTACCGTAACGCAACAACAATAACGACGCTTCATCATCATTATCGGCCACCTTCATCCGATGAGAGTTTGAGCCGAAGAGATTTTGGGAGATGGAATCGAGACGAGAGCTCGAGTTGTGAAATCAGAGAAGCGAGAGCGAGAGTTTGAGAGAGAGACGGAAACGAGAGAACGAAATCGGAGGTAGAGGCGTTTGCTTCCGATAAAAATGGCGAACTGAAGGATTTCGCCGGAGCAGGTTGATTTTCGCCGCGCCGTCGTTGCATCGCATTCGTGAGTAAGAGAAGAAGAACAACCTGAAATTTGTTCACAGGTTTACCCTAATTTCCCCAATTTCACATTCTTTTTTTGTTTTATTTTTATTAAATGGTCAATTTGTTATTTTTGGGTTAATAATAATAAAAAAGGGACTGAATTCAATCACTTGGGCCATGCACCGAAAATTTCTTTCCACACTCCCCTTAGCCCAATGCACATCTTTCATTTTTGTGCTAAATGACTGAACAAAAAAGCTCTGTTTGGGCCAATGTACCTGGGCCTGCGTATCTGTTGTGTACACCATTATTTTCAGACTGAACTCCCCTGTTTTCATGTTTTTAATTAGATTTGATTTTCCTTTTAGTATTTTTCTTTCTAGATTTTTAGATAAAAAGGACATATAAAAAAAATAAGATTTTGATAAGTTTTAGAGATTAGATCATTACTCTTGTTAGACTTTAGGTAATACTAATTTCCCTTGTTAGATTTTTTAGACTTTAATACAAATTGTTGACATAGAAAAATAATCACAAAAATATTAGTTTAGGCTTTTATTTTAATTCTTTTGCTTGATTAAAATTCTTGTTTTTGTCATATGAAACCATATCAAATAGTAGTACTTGACTTGTAATTTTTCATTTTTGTACTATATTTTTGACTTGATATTTCATGCCTATGTGTGATTTTCTACCATTGCGCCATTCTCAATTTTTGCTTCTAATGTGACTTTATTTTCATGTCTCTTTAATTCCTAACTTTAGGTAGAAACCGTGTTAACATTAGGTTTAGATTTCCCTTTGTACATAAACGATAACAACTTAGGCTAGAATTTAGGAATAGTTCCCTTCTCATTTTCTTTTTCTTTTCAACTTTTAAAATACTTAATAAAAACCGATGAAGATCATACCGTTGCTATATTTCATGGTAGGAAAGAAATGATTGAGGCGTAGGCCTCGATGTATGTTCTTTCCTACTTAACGGAGAAGAAATGATTGAGGTGTGAAGCCTCGGTGTATTTCTTAACCGTTATTTAGAGAAACGATTGTGGCGTAGGCCTCGATGTGCATTCTCTAAATATTCATAAAAAACTCTTTTGTATCTCTTTTACTTAGCGGAGAAGAAATGATTGAGGTGTGAAGCCTCGATGTATTTCTTAACCGTTATTTAGAGAAACGATTGTGGCGTAGGCCTCGATGTGCGTTCTCTAAATATTCAAAAACAAACAAAAAAAACTCTTTTTGGTATGATCTAAGTCACAAATAAATCCCCTTAAAAAACACCAACCAAAAACACTTAAAACACTAATAAATGTTCAGACTTAAAACAAAAGTGAGGAAGTGATGCGAGACCTTGTAGTGGGTTCTCGTCATCATGGAATTACCCTTAAAAGATACAAACCAATCTCTTTTTCTCCTTTCTAAGGGCAAATTATCTCCGCTCCATTGCATCCTAGGCTGTCCCCTTGTGCAAGAGCGTGAGCGTTAACGCCGCCCAACTAAAAAACACAAAAACAAACAGAAAATCTTTAGCCGAGCTACGGTAACTCTGATTCCTGAAAAGGATACGTAGGCAGCGGGGTAGGGCCCGTGCGAGTACAATTCTTTCTTTTCCCTACATTCTGCATTCATTTCGCATTTAGACATAGACATAGTTATACACCCTTTAGATAGAAACAAACATAGGTGGATACCATCGAGTACGATGGGCGCGAGGGGTGCTAATACCTTCCCCTTGCGTAACCGACTCCCGTACCTAGATTCTCTGGTCGCAAGACCCTTGTCCTTCCTTTGTTAGGTTTCCTGATATTCCTTTCCCTTATGGGATAAATATATTGGTGGCGACTCTGTTCATTTTTCGCGAGCGTGCGACACCATAACCCCAATTTCAGGTACATACGAACATAGCACACAATTACCATCAGTTTGCACATCATAACATATTTCAGACAAGTTTTATACAAGTATTAACACATATAACATGAATATCAAAAAAATCATGTAATTCATACAATTCATCAAAACCTAACATAAATCCCAAACCCGACACGTACGATTGAACTAGATAACAATCCTAATCAATCATACTACCTACAATCACATAAGGAATACTAACTCGAAGAATCCCCCCTTACCTCAGAGTCGAATCTTCGAAGGTTCTCTTCCCCTTTGGCTCTTCTCACTTTCACGTGTTCTTCAGTTCCAAAATCTGCTTCTACTGCTTCTGCTTCTCTTTTCCCAATTTTCCTTTATTTTATGAAAAATAAAATAAAACATTCTTAATGGGCTTGCTTAGTTAACACCCCTCTTCTACTAACTATCACACTCAGCCCAACACCATATTTTTATTATTTTCCAAATAATTCCCACAGATTATTATTTCTAATAATTTAATTAATAAAATAATTAAATTAATACACCAGAATTAACGGGGTGTTACAACTCTCCCCCACTAAAAGAGTTTTCGTCCTCGAAAACATACTTCCAGTGAATAGTCCCAAATAGAAGTCCTCCATCTGACTCTCCTATTCTCAATTAACACTTTCTTAGTCGAACCTCCAAGTTCATCTGACATAACCAACATAAGCATGTCTCATGCATTCAATTCAGTTCTTACGTTGCATTTGACCATCCCTAGGTGTACCACCCGCTATAACTCCAACGGTTAACAACAATGAAACTTCGAGGTGTGATCCATACAATACACTCAATAACTGAATAATACAATTACACAATCCATGGTATGTTCACAACTGATCAACACTGTAGTAATGGATTCCATTTACCCATGTACTAACGTTAGGCACACTCTTCCAATTGAGCGATAAGTAATACTTACATTCTTTACCAACTGCTTCCTTCAAGAATCCAATACTCATATTTCTATACCATTGAATTCCAATTGTCTGGCTCCTCTTAGGTCACACCAGAATTACTCAACACGCTACATTCTGTCATTGCAACCATCATTATCAATTAGACTTCTAGGTTATACCCAACTCTGGCCCTCTTTACTCATTCGTTCAAGAATCATTCTTTACCATCCATGGTTCTAACTTACCACTCGTCAATACTTACTCGCACTCAAAAACAAATTCCTGATTTACTTCATCTATTAAACATTCCAACTATGGAAATGAGTGCACATCAGTAGTTATAATTACATAGCTCATCATCCTCAATATACCATTTCTTACAAGATAGCTCAACAGAGTCCCACTCTTCACTAAGAATGAAGTCAACTTCGTCCTTCGTAGAGTATAATCCTTCATTTCAATTAGGAATCCACACAATACCTTACAACATCATAAGATTATTATAGCATCATGTAATATCAATTCTTCTTCTTAACTTCTCCGAATGCCTACTCGTTAACTACGTACAACCGTAATAGGATATCCATCACTTCGGCAATTATTCAAAAGGTCATAATCCTTTGGCACGACATCCTTACGTCCACGAGATTCTAAACCCAACATATAGATAAACACATATTCTCCATGTAGAACCCCGACATATTAATTCTCACTACTCACGAGTAGCACTCATAACACCACTTTACATCATACTTTCGCTGTACGACTACGACTACTCGTCTTAAGTCACCGTCCAATGCTTTGCACTCCTTCATATTCACTCCTTCATAAGTTCCCACAATATGGTGAGTGGTTGTTCTCACATCTCAGCATTCGTCACATCTTATACCATTAAGGTAACAAGCAATCTTATACCATTTATATAATTCCGCCTATTATCGACAAGAGATTAAGGGTGATCAAGTCCTCAATTTGTCAATAGATAGCCGACAATCATATTTAAGCATAAGCCGTTGTTACTACATAATAGTGTCTTTTCCGAGTTTGCACCCAAACTCATTGACATTGCCATAGTCTAATAATTCTCTATGGTGTCCTTCTTCTAGAATATTCTTTCTCAACTCGGTAACACACGGAACACAACAGCGACCCCCAACCTCATTATACCATCCTCTCTGATTCTGAACCCGCCATCTTTACTTTGGTAATCCAAAGTAGACTTATCGATCAACTCAACATCAGCTTTCTGATTTCCTCTAATCTCGTTAGGAATACCATTAGTCAGTCTCAGCATACCCAATCCAACATTAGTAGGAACACCTTCACATACCAAACTTAATTCTCTGAATTGTTCAATTAAATCCAACTCTTTCTCCATCAGCATCGATCTTTTTAGAGGTTCCCTACTCAGTGCATTGACACAACATCTTCCTCACCAAGATGATAATCCAAGCAAAATCTAACCATGTCTATTGCTTCACATTAAGTCTTTGCTGATCAAAGGGGTACTCCAGACTCTTATGATCACTAAACACTTCGAACCTCGAACCATACAAATAACGTCACCGCAACTTCAACCAAACCATGGCTGCCAATTCTAAATCATGAGTCAGATAATTCCTTTCCGGCGCTTTCAATCATCCCGACGCATAAGTTACTACTTACTGATTTTACATCAATACACCATCCAAACCCATCAACGACGCATCACAATATACCATAAATGGTTCCAAAGTCTATTTCACTTTTTCTACTGATTCCCTCATCACTCAATTCCATTAATACTTAAATCATCTTTATCATCTTATTCATCAACGACATATTCTACTCGACTTCGTTCCGAACAATCGCGGTAATAAGCATTCCTATTTCAACACTGGTCTAGGCCTCTTTATCCAACATCATAATATCTCCTCATAGGACCACTCTACTGTATTTATAACTCTTCCACAAGTTATAACATAATCTCTCCTCTTCATGGGTTCAAACGGTACATTAATCCGACACTCAGAGCTCAAGACATGTATGTTTCCAACCGTTACCCAAGATACAATACCGATACCATGCAACGAAACTCTATACGACATCTCCAAAACTTCTCAATTGGCACATTTAATCTCTAAGATTGCTTCTCAACAAGCCTCCTCATTATTCCTTTATTCTGTTTAACTCTGACACTGACATCCCATGCCGCACCAACGAACAATCTAGTTCTAAGGACAAGTGTAACCGTAACTTCACCTCTTTCTAACATCATCCTGACGCAATTAGATATGTTACAGCTGCTGCAACCGTTTTTATAACAAAGTTCATCTCGTTAGCTTTCCGACGCTTCAAACGGAACTCAAATCGGATGTCCAGAACTCCAGTTATGAATTTTCGAAGTTTCATAACGATTCAGTAATCTTCCTGCGATTTGCTTACGAAAATTCTGCTCCAAAACTCATCCTCTTCGAATTAATCTCATTATTAACATCATCTTATCACATCTCTTCGCTTCCAAACTTCTTATAACTTAAACAACACATTTCATCGCTGAAGTTCGGTTTCTGTAACATCCTGAAACCAAATTCATGTACGCCATCATCAACCTTCTTATCCTTGAGATCATATTCATCTCTTTGCATTACTCGCACTTCGAAACTTTCTCAACAACATCGATAACCTCCACCATCATCTCAATTACTTACTAGTAATCCTACGACAAGGTCTACGACAATACTTCTTTTAATCACTGCTTCAACAGCAACCTTTTACATAGGGCTACTCATACAACAACATCGCAATACGTCAGTAGCACTTGAAGCATCACAACTTCCAAATTCCATTTCTCAGAAATAACCATCATCTACTCCGAGACACTCCGACTGAACAACAACCACGGTCTTCAGTCCATGTCACCTTCGCTTCAGAAAACAATAACTCCACACTCTTGTACTACTGCCCCACGCATCTCTCTAACATCTTGCATCTGAGACATATCCGAGAAGCATGACTTCTCCCCCACTAGTTTCAATCCTACTTCTGCAAGCAAACCGTTAGAACACACTGAGTACCGACAGTGTTTCTCACACATGTCGCATACCGACAGGAATTAACAATAAGACTCTGGTCGCAAGGACCGACTATGCTCTGATACCACTATTGTAACACCCTTCTAAACCCCCACGGAAAATATAATAATAATAATAATAATAACAAAAATCATCAGAGTAAACATGAAATACAAGGGTATCACAATTTCTTTAATATAAATTATCTTAGTCAATTGTCATGCCACACAGGAAACCATTTAATATAAAACACAATTCATGTTCAACGCAACGGATCACAACTCATGACATTGCATATTCATCATCTATGCAGGTTACTACAACACAATTATAAAACAACAAAACCAATAAGATAATTCGTCCCTAAACTAGCGTTTCCCAGTGTTACAATCAGAGCATGACACGACACGACTACGGACTAGCCTATGAGCTATCCTACCCCATTCTGATGCCGCTACTCCTTAATCTGTAATCATTAAAGTAAGGGTGAGTTTCATTCGAATTAATAAGCATTATGCAATCATAAGCAATAAAATCTCATAGTAATTATCATCCACTCAATCATACATATAATCGGAATTATTACACAAGCAAGCATCAATTCGACAATATTGGCCATCAGCCCACAACTCATCAATTTCATCAATGATCAAGTTATATTAACAACAACTCCACAATACATCAATCACATAAACACACCAAGGCATAACACTGGATTTCATCCAATCATGTTATAACCAATGCATATGATTCAACTGTCACTATGCATGTGGTACCAATCCATGGGATAAACCCATCCAACTGATCTTTTCATCACCGAGATACAGTTTTAACCAGCACAAATTCCACACAATGGGAATTATGCCCACCAATTTGATCCATTTCATCACCGGGATCCATCACCGAAAATGTATGCTAATGAATGCAACATATAACATGCTTACAACATCACCAAATCCGATGTAACACATCGTCTCATTATCATCACCAAATCATCACCGATAAGCATGCATAAGTTTAGCATTCATACAAATATATCACACGCATACATTCACCATAATCCACATGTTAATATTAACAGCATATTAACATTCATAAATCATCAATCATCACCACGATTATACATCGTTACATTTATCATCATTGCACACAATGTAATAAATTATCAAACAACCCGACAGCATAATCACAAAACATATATCATCTACGACATGTTATATACTAACATCACTCAATGGATATCACAATCTCATCACCAACACTAATACATGCATCAATAGTCATATATATAAGCACATATACATATACTATCTTTCAATTCATTAATCATTAAATCGAGTTTAAAAAGTAAAGTTGGCTATTGCCCATTTTATCAATTCATCAGATAAAGCATCTCATTAGCTTCGCAACGCCCAAAACGGCACATAAATCGGATACTCAGATCAAAAGTTATGAGTTTTCAAAGATAAAACATTTTTAGAAAAATGCTGCAGGAACGGGGTTGTCCCTACGTGGGAACCGGTTCCTGGCAGCTTCAAAAGTCTCGTCTCTGGTTTTTACTATGGGGAACCGGGTTGTCCCTACATGGGAACGGGTTCCCAGCTACCCAGAATCCATATTTCTCTGTTTTTACAAGGGGGAACCGGTTCGTCCCACATGGGAACCGGTTCCTACGTACCTGTACAGCAAAAATCACCATTTTGACAGCTTTTACCCTATCCCATAACCCCAATTTCAGGTACATACGAACATAGCACACAATTACCATCAGTTTGCACATCATAACATATTTCAGACAAGTTTTATACAAGTATTAACACATATAACATGAATATCAAAAAAATCATGTAATTCATACAATTCATCAAAACCTAACATAAATCCCAAACCCGACACGTACGATTGAACTAGATAACAATCCTAATCAATCATACTACCTACAATCACATAAGGAATACTAACCCGAAGAATCCCCCCTTACCTCAGAGTCGAATCTTCGAAGGTTCTCTTCCCCTTTGGCTCTTCTCACTTTCACGTGTTCTTCAGTTCCAAAATCTGCTTCTACTGCTTCTGCTTCTCTTTTCCCAATTTTCCTTTATTTTATGAAAAATAAAATAAAACATTCTTAATGGGCTTGCTTAGTTAACACCCCTCTTCTACTAACTATCACACTCAGCCCAACACCATATTTTTATTATTTTCCAAATAATTCCCACAGATTATTATTTCTAATAATTTAATTAATAAAATAATTAAATTAATACACCAGAATTAACGGGGTGTTACAATTCCCTTGGTTTGATGTTGCACGGTCTTGAAACAAACTCTACATTGTTTCCCAAGAACACAATACTTGCACAATTGGATTGTGCAACTGCGAACATCCTTTAGCAAATTCCTCTTGTGTAGTTCCATCATCCCACGTTCACTGAGATGACCTAAGTGCATGTGCCACAATTTAGTTGTATCATTATCATTTTCAACAGATGCCACATCACCCATAACTGTGCCCCTAACAACTTATAAATGTTGCCTGCGGTCCTCATTGTCGTCATCACTGTAATTGCACCCTTGTTAATCCTTATGATGTATCTATATCCATCTAACCGAAATGAATAACCATTCACTTGAAGAGTATCTAGAGAAATCAAATTCTTCCTTAATTCAAGAATATAATGTACCTCACTCAACGTGGCACGCCACCATCATCCAAAGCAATTTAATTTGCCCTTTTTCAGTGATGGCATAAGTTTTATCATCACCAAAATAGACAAAACCAAAATCACCTAATTTAAAAGAGTTGAACCAATCCCTGTGTAGCGTCTTATAGTAGGTGCACCCAGAATCAAGCATACATGCATGCCAGGGACGGACCCAGAATTTTCTAGCAGTGGGGGCTATATAAATAATATATTTTTTTTATTTATTAGATGTCATATTTGAATCGGGTATAGTTTTTTAAAAAATAAATTATTAAATTAGTTTTAATAATTAAGTTAATATAATTTATAAATTATTTTATAAATTATGATAAATAAAGAGTTTACATAAAGTAAAATTCAATAAATAGAATACATAACATTTTTATTAATCCAAACTTTATAAAAATATTGATAATACTTTTCGATCTTAAACTTATAAGTTTTACTATAAAATAATATTTTAGATGACAAAGCTTATGTTTTTTCAGAGGGCCACGTATATAAACATATTACATTATGCACATATAGATACATGTAATAATATAATAGTTTTTGAAAATTAATTAAACCTTATAGAGTAAATAAGTACCATGTATATTATTATAAGTAATATAAGTAATACTCATACTGATATAGTGGGGGCACCAACCCACACATGATGCAACCTGGGTCCGTCCCTGCATGCATCAGTGTACTTTGCAGATGAAACGCAAAGCAAATCCTCTTCACTGCAGGAACCATCAAATTGAACTATATTTGCTGAACTATTGTTGCCTGACTTGTTTGGACAATCTCTTTTCCAATGGCCAATTTGCTTGCAACTATAACATTATACTATTTTTCTTTCCTTGGACTTGAACCTCCTTTTCTTTCCAGAAGTCACTGCCTTACCCTTGCCAGTGCCACAATCTTAACCTCCCATCATAAACAAACCTTCACACAAGCTTCCTCCACCTTCCTCTATATTTTAGCGTTATGCGTGTTGCAAAAGAGTAGAAGAAATAGATTCTAGCGTGATTGTTTCCTTTTTGTATGTGAGAGTGGTCACCTAGTGATCATAAAAGCTTGGTAAAGAGCACAAAAAATTAATGGCTTTATCCTCATCGTCAACCTTCACACCAAGTCGTCCCAAATCTGCGAGGACGTTGTTGAAATCATTGACATGAGCCTGCAAATCGCTTCATTCCTACATATTCAGGCTATAGAGACGGTGCTTCGCAAATAATTTTTTCATGAGTTTCTTGGACATGTATTGATTTTCCAATTTATTTAGACACCCTTCGGGGTTGTGAGGTCAAGGATATGATTCATCACGTCATCAGAAATGCAAAATCTTATCAAACTTGTGGCCTTCTCCTTCATCTTGTTCCAATCAACGGTTGTCCGTTAGGTTCTCATAATGAATCGCCTTTTGTAAACCTTGTTGAGCCAACAAATCCTTAACCATCCTTTTCCATAAACCAAAATTGCTCGTCCTCTCGAACTGAGTCACTTTGAATTTTGCACTTCCAGGATTAAGCGTCATATGATACCAATTGTTAGAACAGTAACGTGAATACTCATCAGCGTAGAGAGAAACACACAAAAGCTTTGTTCACGTAGTTCAGCCAAATTACCTACATTTGCAACTATAGAGTAACTATAGTTCCATTTATTATGTCTTTTTGGAGAAGTCCAGGGAGCGGGGTTCAGAAGTGTTAATGGGCCAAATTTCCATGATTACAAGAGACCTTGACGTCACATATCCACCCAAAACTTTAAGGCAATTGGTGTATGGGCCACCTCTCTTATAAACCCAACATTTCCTCCATTCCTAGTCGATGTGGAACTTTGCACAACTTTCACTCTTGAAACCCAACAATCTCCCCCACAAGTGTGAGTCCCCCACATCACTAGCCTTGATCTATATCAGGATCCACTTCTATTCCCCCACGAGTCAACCAGGGCTCTAATACCACTTGTTGGAGAAGTCCAGGGAGCGAGGTTCAGAAGTGTTAATGGACCAAACATCCAAGGTTACAAGAGACCTTGAGACCATATATCTACCAAAAACCTTAAAGCAATTGGTGTATAGGTCACCTTTTTATAAACCCAACATTTACTTCATTCCTAGTCGATGTATGACTTTGCACAACTTTCACACTTGAAACCCAAAGAGACATTGACACCACATATCCACCCAAAACCTTGAGGCAGTGGGGATATGGATAACCTCTCTGTCATACCCTAATTTTGACCCCCCCCCTGAGATGTTACACTTCCAGGTTTTTCATTAACCCAAGACAGGTACTCAGGGCAGTCACTTGTTACCCAACTGGAGATGTGCAAGAACAAAAGAGTTCAGGCCAAGGACCAATCAGTATGGGATTAATCTATGATGCAATCACAAGGTTCAAATGATTCATTCATTCACATATGATTGATTAGACACCAGTCATCAAGACTCAGGTTTGCTCAGATCACCAGACTAGGGTTTTGAGCCCCTCAAGGACTAAAATCAGGGACCACATTTGGGAAACCCTAAAAAGCCCCAGGGCATCACTCAAAAGATTCAATCATCTTCAAATGATCCATATGGCAATATCCACTAGGCATTACACTTCAATTCAAGATCTACAGTCATCAATTTCATCTGGTCGACAATTAGGGTTTTTTGACCTAATTCACCTGGGCAGTTGACTTTTAATCAGGACATGGATCCAAAACTCAAAACATGACTCAAGAACTTCTATTACCTCAATATAATCCATTCATATCACTCATTTGAGAATAAGAACTTGATTCATTACCAAAGTCCAAATTTCACTTCATCTGGAAAAAGTCAACTGTACAAGATCACATTTGACTTTTGGGATTTTTGGTCAAACCATAACTTTTAAGGATCAATATCATTAATATATGATTATTGAAGTCATTTGGCAAAAGAAACTCAAGAAAATTCATCAAGGATCAAAAAGTCAACAAAAGTCAAGAATTAGGGTTTTAAGGGCATTTTGGGAACTCAAAATTTTACTTACACACTCAAAAATCTCCCAAAATGAAAGTTGTAGATTTTGCAAAATAAAACAACATCTTACAATGCAAAGTTTTTCAAGAGATCAATCATTTGAGAGATTTAGGCTTTGGAAGTTATAGGTCATAAAAACTTAGAAAAAATTCTAAGTGTTTTTTGACCTAGTTTTCTTCCAACTTTAGGCCCATTTTTCATAAATTTCCCAAATGATTTTGAAGAAAGTCCAAACTAATGAATTGAATTATATGTTAAGGGCTTTCCAAATTATACTCAACCTTCTTCAAATTCATTTTGAGCTAGGAGTTATGCTTGTTCAAAGTTGGCCTCATAAAAGAAAATTATAGGTCATGTCCACATTTGAATTTTTGCAAACTTTGTACCAATGCCTATACCAATTGATGCATCCTTGTACATGATATATCAGAAGGGATTTAGAGGAATCAAATGCATTATTTCATCATTTTTGGCCAAGTTGCAAGAATTCAATGCCATGTGATTAAGTAATCATTACAAAATGGAATATTGGTGAATCATCAAGGAATCTTCTCCTAAGCCAATTAGAGGCTTCTCTGCATTAGAAATGATCCCTAAAGATCAGATTAAATCGAGGGCTAGGGCTTGGGATCAAGATGAATCAAATTGTCATCATTGCATTTTGGATATTTCTTTGAATTCCTTCATAACCAAGAAACCAAGTTAACCCCACTAAGCAAGCTCACTCTCTTCAATTGTACTGAGCTCTTTGCCTATATATAGAAGAGCCTTCATCAGTATTGATCACACCAAAGCAACCATAACTTATTGCTTTCTTCATTTCTCCCTCTTGCTTATAGTTTTCAAAAGTTCTTTGGCAAGAAGAATCGAATTCTTCAAACCAGAGCTTTTCTTTTGAAAGTAAGCCTTCTAACATCTTAAGGAGGTTCATTGGAGTTGATCCAAACATCTGGATCACTTTTGTAAGTGAGGGAACACCATTGTTGCTTTCATTTTAAAGCTCGTGCAGTTGGAGGTCCATAGAGCAATTCAGAAGGTGTCAAGCAAGTCCAAGCATCCAAACAGGTTCCTTAGGGTGTGGTGAAGCTATCCAGATGGCCGCAGCTCATCTGTAAGTTCAGAATCCTCAACCTCCATGTTCACTTGAAGCTCAAATTGAAGGAGTCGAGCAGAACAATTCTGAAGCATTCAAGTTACAATAAGCATTCAGTTAGCATCACTGAGTCCCCAGGAAGCTTTTAGGATCGTTCAGCCATAGCCAGAAGTTCTCCACCATAACCATCGACCTCCATTTTTAGAGGTATTTTTTCAAACTCTAACACTCATATTTAAGTGTTCTTCTTGATATATCTCAACACCATTTCATTCAGCATCATCAGAGGATTGAAAACCCTCTATCATCATATATTTATCTTACAGTATAGCCATTTAATTTCATTTTCAATTTTTAGGGTTCTTCACGTCTTTTATATAATTCGTTAGTTATAGTTAATTATAGCTTATGTTAGTTACATATTTGAAACCGTGAGAGAATTTAGAACAAGTTTGATGTTTACATCTTTGCAAATGGTTGAGAATTGAGAGAGTTCATAAATTCAAAAATGTTTGAGCTGGAGGTTGAAGACGAAGATGGTGATGGCGCCATTCTTTTGAATATCAGGGTTTAAGTTTAAAATATATTTAGTTGAATCCGCTTACTAAACGAATTCATCGTTTTCCCTAGTGGCCTCACATGCGCTCTTAGTCTCCTCATGCCTCTAGTCTGGGGTTCGAATCCCCCTCGCCCCAGACTTTTTGATTCTTTTATTTTTCAAACATTTCTAACTCATTTTGAAACAAAACCAACCGCGCGCGTGTTATAGTCACCAACTGAGGCTTGGCCCAGTGGTATTATTTTGAACGTGTGACCATAAGGGCGTGGGTTCAAGCCTTGGTGGAGACAAACCTTATTTTTTATCACTAATTTCCTTTATTTTCTTCACAACTTCACACAATTAATTCACCTATCAAATTAAGTCATTTTCACTTTATTTTTCACACACTTCTTATTTAATATATCTATTTTGAGAATATACCAAAAAATCATAAAAATATATTATTTTAAATATGTTTTAATTAGGTTTAAAATCATATATCTCTAAGTATGTTTTAATACTTAAAAAAATATATTTTTCACTTGATTCTCAAAATCTAATCTCTTATAAATATCTTTGTGATAAAACCCTAATTATTTAGGTTTTAATAAATAGATTTCATCTTTACTTTAATTAAGTTGACTTTTCTTTGTCAAATTTTCAAAACTATTTTCAACCTCCGATCAAACGGACGATCCAGGTTTTCAGACAACAAAACCTTGTATCTCCTCAATTGTTTCTTATAAACAGTAACTCATTTTCATTGGGCCTCTAATAGAGTGTAAGTCCCAGCACCTTTTTCTTTTCATAGTTTGTTTTTTCAAAACTGTATTTACAAAATCTTCTTTCTGTTTTCAAAACATTCTTCTGGTATTTGAAGGGCATTATTCCCGGTGAAACTCTTCAAATACCTATGTGACCTATGTCCATCTTCACTTCTTCTGTTTTCAAAAAACCTTTAACTGTTTATCATAAATATTCAACTGTTATCAATAAAACAACAAAATTGCTGGTGAGGCTTTGTACATACATCTTCAAAGGCCTCCACTCCATCCAGGTTAGGCTTTATAGCTTTCAATTTACAGTCTTCATTTAAATTACTGTCAAATATAAACTGTTTATATATTGTTTAGAACTACGTCTGAGTGTAAACCTTAGGACAGTTAAACTATATATATTATAGGACTATGGCCTAGGATTGAGAATGTCTTCCCGGTGAAGGCTCTTTCCTAATTAGAGATATTTAGTTCAAATCCTCAATATGAATTATTCCCGGTGAAACATCTTGAAAAAAACCTTAGAACCCAAAATAGGACACATCCACCCAAGAGGAATTATTCCCGATGAAACCTCTTACCAATTTGCTTAGAGCCAAAATAAGTTCAAAACCACATAGCTTTCTCTTGTGCTATAACAAGGACCCTCGATTAGCCTCCTCTTGGGCTTTGTACAAGGACCCACAGGCTTCTTAAAAGCATTCTCAGCTTCCTCTTGAGCTTGTATACAAGGACCCATCAGGTTTCTTATAAACATAGGAACATGTCTTTAGTCACCTTTTAGTCTACCTTGGTGAGTTTCTTCCACTCTTCAAACCAGACTTTAAACAAGCTAAGAATGTCTCAATCTCACATTGAGTACACCTTTTGGAATGAGAGACATGGACAGTCTCTGTCACCCTTATCTTCATTAATTTTCCTTAGCAGAGTCTAGGATCCATAATTGTTTATTTTCAGTCAGTGTCAACCTTAATCTTGGGCTTTAAACAAGAAGTATCAACTAGATAATTCTTCTGCCATCATTCAAAAACCCCTGGAAAGGGTCAGCCTCCATTCATTCCTTCATTTTTAACAAAATCCCCTGGAAAGGGTCAGCCTCCAAAAACCACTCCTTTAAACCCAAAATCCCTGGAAAGGGTTAGCTTCCAAAAAAATTAAACTTTCAAAAGATAAACTCTCCAGCAGAGTAAAACCCCTGGAAAGGGTCAGCCTCCAAAATCACTCCTTTAAATCCAAAAACCCCTGGAAAGGGTTAGCCTCCAAAATCAGTCCTCTAAAGTCAAAATTCCCTGGAAAGGGTAGCTTCCAAAAATTCTCTGTTAAAAGATAATCTCACCAGTCTCAGTCAGTAAAAAGACAAATTCCCCGGTAGAGTCTACTTTAGGTCAACCATTCAAACAAGTCACCAGTAGAGTCAGTCTTCAAACCTGGGTCTTTCATTCCTCAATTCCTGTTAACAAAAGCACAATCCTCAACGTCAAAATCCCCTCTGAGTCAAAGATCCCACACTGGTGGATCTTTCCCTTTTCTTCAAAAAGTCAGCCTCAACCTTGGGCTTTGTACAAGGCACATACTTCCCCTTAAAGTCAAAACCCTTATAGGTATTCCCCTATCCAGAGTCCACCATAACCTTGGGCTTTATGCAAGGCAGAAAATAGTGTCTCCCCTAGAGAGTCAGCCACAACCTTGGGCTTCATACAAGGCAGCAAATAAATAATATACCCCCCAATAAAGAGTCAGCCACAATTCTGGGCTTTGTACAGAACACCAAATAAAATCCATCAAATAAACACTCTCCAACTAGAGTCAGCCACAATTCTGGGCTTTGTACAGAACACAAATTTCTTCAGTTAATTCCCAGTAAAGTCATCTCCTAGAGTCAATAACAATCAATCAAAAGCCTCAAGCTTGGGCCTCATACAAGCCAACTAAAAATCAAATCTTTCAAACAGTAGATAGACATTGCTTATCTTATAGAGAGATATTTCTCCTATCTCACCACATTCAAACAAACAAACATTTCAATTTCAATTTCAATTTCAAATTCAAACATTCTTCCATTTAGGACTTTGAAAGGCATGCTCTGAGGAAAACAAACCCAGACTTGTACACTTTCCCTAATTTGGATGAGACTCCTTCTTTCATTCAAGAGACACGTGACTGGCATACTTGCAAACACACGAGTAAGGTCCCTCTCTTTAATGAAATGAATTCAGCTTTTCTGTCACTCTTTTAAAATGTTTGTGGTGGAATAGTAGAAATACCTCTCTGTAAAGATGATTTCATGCCTCTTTACTGTAAATAGAGATTTAATTCAAGCTTCAACCTTGAGCTTCAAGCGACACCAAAAATAATTAATTTCCCTAATTAGTTCTCCGAACTACAAAAAGCTCTGACTTCCATTAGGGATATGTAGGCATGAGGTTCACAAGGAATCTCAGCGAGCTAATAAAATACCAAAAATAGTCAGTTTGTCTGTCTTTCTTTTCATTCAATTCAATTCCTCTCCTAACACAAAGGAGAAACTTTCCCAATCATCAGTGTAATACGGTGAACTGACTTTTTAATAATCGAAATGTACGGTAAGCAAGAGTCGCCACCGACTTTTATTTTATCCAAATAAATTCGGAAAGGCAAAAAGAAACAGAAAAAAAACCTTTTAAGAAATCTGAGTTCGGGGGGTAATTTATGCAAAGGGAAGGTGTAAGGCACCCTTTGCATCCATGGTTTTCCATGGGCTCTTAATTGCTTTGCTTGCTCGTTTGTTTAGAAAATGTAGATGAAAGAGATAGGGACTTTAGCTCGTAAATGAGCGTAGCCCTTTTGAAAAATTATGAGAAAGAATATAATGAAAGTTTGAGCATTGCAAGGCAATTAGGGGCAATTACCTTAAACTCAGATGATAGGTCTCTTTTTGCCTTTCAGAATGAAAGGGTCTATCCTTGCCATAAGAGGGCAGGAAGCCTTTCGTTTGGAGGTTGAGGGGTCATCGAAGCATCCTTTGCCATAAGACTGTCCCATGCCATAGAGGGGCAGGTAGCCTAAGGCAAGGATCAGAATAAGCCATTTTTGTTAGGCAACCAGAAGATACCTCAGCCTTTTTTCGTGGGCAACTTCCGAGGGTCGAGGTCATATTGTGTATCGAAGGCAGCATCATTTAGGGTCGTATGACCATTATTATTCGAGGCAACATGGCTGAGGTATCCTCATATTCGAGGGACGTGGCTTATTCTGCAAGAACACAAAGGCAACAGGCAACAAGGCAACAGGCAACAGGCAACAGGCAACAAGGCAACAGAGAGGTTACCCAAAAGCGTGCGTGTGTGCACCAATCACGTGATTATATTTAGAAAATTATCTTGTAATTAAGTGATCTATGTTCAGTTCATGGTTTGCACTCCCTAAATTACTAACCACGCAGTAAATATAATATAACAGTTTTAAGTGCCTTCAAGGCCAAACAATACAACCAGGGAACAGTTACATAATAATACGGGGAAGGGAACAATGAAACCAGCGGATCCCTTAATAGGGTTTGACATAAGTAATAATAAAGACAGAGTTTAGGGTTACCAACGTAGCTTTGGCAGTCTGACAAACTTTTATCTTTGATGGATGAAGGTTGATGGGCAGAGGCTAGCCTTGAGGCATGAAGCATTGACACTGACCAGATTGTGATGAATCCTAAAAGATGGGCATAAAGAAAAAGGATGCAGTGAGTGCATGGCTGACTCATTGATATTTAAAAGTAAATCATAATTTATTTTATAGGACAAAAATAATATTTAAAATAATAATCAAATTAGGGACTTAGCTTTTGATCTGGCGTGGCGCGTAGGCGGACGAACCCTGATGGTAACCCTGAAAAGAATTGACATGAAGAAGAGAAATGTTAGTGCATTAACTGATTTAAACGTTAATTGATTATAAACCCTAAAAAGTTTACGAACCCTAAAGGGTTATTTAAGAAAACTTATTGTGACCCAAAAGGTTTATAAGGCCTAACAATGCGTTAGTGGAGAACACCTGCCTGAAGATTTTAAGGTTTATAAATGAATCAAGGTTAACAAAAACTTTAATTATTAATTTTCAATTAATTAATTAATTAAAAATATATACAAAAATAAAATTTTTTATTGTTTTAAAAATAATTATTGATAAAATTAAAAAACGAGTTTTCGATTAAAATAAATAACTATGAAATTATTATATATAAAAACTAATTTGGTTAAATAAATAAAAATAAATAAAAGAAAAAAATTATACTAATAATAAAAAAAGAAAGGAATATATATAAAAAATTTCATGCAATTAAAATAAAAACAAAAAAAGAAACTTAGCTCAGATTGGGTGTTGTGCGCTCTTGAGAGTACATGGTGAGAAAGTGGCCAGCAAAATTGTTTGGCCAAAACAAGGTTAATGGCCAAAGGAAGTACCTGCAAACAAGGATAGTAATAATGTTAATAATAATGATAATAATAATAATAATAATAATAATAATAATAATAATAATAATAATAATAATAATAATAATAATAATAATAAGGGTTAGTAATGATAATAGTTACAATAATAAAATAAAAAATATTATAAAATAGGTTTGACCTCATATAATCTAAATTTTCCCAAAAATTAAAGAAAGGTTCAGAAAGTTAGATTATGGCTCAAAGGGCAAAAATTCTCAAAAGTAAAAAAAAAATAATTATGATTGTAAAAACATAAATTTAAACTAAAATGTAGCAACAATGACCAAAACAATGATTAAAAAAAAACAAGCCTCATGTATCATCATTGGCCAAAAAAATTGTAATTCTAGATAAAGTATTTGAAAAAGGTTTTTTAAAAAAAGAGAGTTGAAAGAAAATGTTTCGAAACATAAAGAGGATGTCAAAACATAAGAATTTTGATAAAAGGTGGCCTCAAGTATCATCATTAGCCAAAAACTAAAGTTAGTATAAAAACATACATCAAGGGCCTCATATGATAATCATTGGCCAAAAGGTTTTGAAAACAAAAGGTTTATTTTTAGTTTTGATAAAAAGATTTAGAAAAAGATTTTTTCTTTAAAAAAGAAGAAGATGAGGCCTCATACGAAATCATTGGCCAAGAACTAAGCAAAAGAAGAACAAAAGATATTGAAGAAACTTGGTGAATTGTTTTGTAGGTAGGAATTAGGAATGAAGAATAAGGTTGAAGGTGTTAAAAAAAATAAGGGTTTAGTTGTGAGAGAGTAAATTGAGAAATTTGTAATTGTTAGTTTTATTTATATCTCATGAATTAGGTTAGAAAAAATAATTATAGTAAAACTATGGACCAAATCAAAGCCCAAAAATCAATTTGTTTTAATAAAAAATTAAATCAAACTAATTTAATAAGATTGACTTGTTCTCTAAGTTATAAAAAGTGCTAAAAATAGGACAAATAAGATTAAAAACTTTTTTTTTGGATTTTTTTGAATATTTTATGATTTTTGATGATTTTTGACTAGAAAATACATAAAAGTGAAAATTTGACTATTTTAAAAAATGCATATTTAAATAGTGCGAAAATTAAAAATAAAATGATAAAAAAAATGATTTTTTGTGATTTTTTTAATAAAAATAAAATTAAAACTATAGTTAGAAAAAAAAGAAAAAAAAGTGTTAGAAGTGGGATTTGAACCCGAGACTTTGTACTTGCAAGCCTTACCTCCTTACCAACTATGTTATATTATTTGTTTGAAATAAAAGTCAATTGGAAGTGTATGAAGCATGAGAAAGCATTTTGCTATTTATTAAAATATAAATAATTTAAGAGTAAATTATTATATTTTAAAATAGACTTTAAATTGAATATTTATAAAATTCAAGACGTCAATGTGAATGACCTCAAAATTTTATAAAAAAAATTCAATTTTAAAATAATTTGAATATTTGAATATTGTGGGCAAATTTTGGGGTATGACAGCTGCCCCTGTTCAATCTTCTTAAACCTGAAGATATAGAGTGGTTTGTGTGCCAGTCGGTATCTGAAGGTGGAAGATGATTGAACACTAGAATACCAAGAAATTTGCCCTAGCTGAAGTAGGGACTTTTGTCGGAGATGGGCTTGAAGATGCCATCCAGGTGTTCGAAGTGTTTGAGAAGTGTTGTTTGTGTTTTGATCGTGTCATTACCGTTCGTAGTAGATGAATTAGATCTTTGAGAGTTTGATCGTGTCAGCACCGTTCGTAGTAACTGAATTAGACTTAGGAAATATTTGATCGTGTCCACATCGTTCGTGATGATGGAATTAGATCTCTTTAAAGGTTGATCGTGTCGGTACTGTTCGTAGTAACCGAATTAGATATTTTGTCGTGTCAGTACCGTTCGTAGTAGCTGAATTAGACTGGGAAAGTCAGTGATCGTGTCTACACCGTTCGTGATGATAGAATTAGATCTCTGAGAGTTGATCGTGTCAGTACCGTTCGTAGTAACCGAATTAGATCTTAGAAGCAGTTGATCGTGTCCACACCGTTTGTGATGATGGAATTAGATCTTGAGGAGATAATCGCGTCTACATCGTTCGTGATGGTAGAATTAGATTCTCTTGTCGTGTCAGCACCGTTCGTAGTAACTGAATTAGACTTAGTTGGTCATTGATCGTGTCTACACCGTTCGTGATGATAGAATTAGATCTCTGAGCGTTGACCGTGTCAGTACCGTTCGTAGTAACTGAATTAGATCTTTTGTCGTGTCAGTACTGTTCGTAGTAGCTGAATTAGACTTTGAAAGTGATCGTGTCATTACCGTTCGTGGTAAATGAATTAGATCTTCGAGCGTTGATCGTGTCAGTACCATTCGTAGTAGCTGAATTAGATCTTGGAAAGTTGGAGATTTCGTTCATTTGTCGGTACCTGTATTCTGAAAAAGGTAAGGTTAATCTTTATGCAATGTCATGATGCATGAGTTATGTAATGAATCCCTCAAAATAAATGAGAGCTTTTGCATGTTATGTATGAGGTAATGTATGCAGTGTATGAATATGTTTATGACATATGATATGTGAATATGATTTATGTTGTCTTTGATTAAGAAAGTAGATCTTTATGTCCTTGTAATTGTACTGTCTGATCTTGTCTTGAAGATGCTCAGCTGGGAATTTATGATTGGAGATGATCAGTGACTTGATGTTCCCTGATTGGTGATAAAGATATTGATAAATCATGTTGGAGGAGAGCGACAGTGTTGAAGATGTAAACTCTGTTGGGCAGCCATGTCTTTATCGGGAGCGTTTGAAGATATCATCTTAATGATTACTCTGTGGGGATATGATCTTGTGAACCCGGCTTTGTGGGGAGACATGGGTGAAAGTTGCCCCTAGCATTATAGTACCTGCTATTCCTGGATTTAGGACATGTCACTGAATGTTGATCAAGATGTCAAACTGGACTTGCATAGGTTTGCCCCCGCTAGTAAGAGCTTTGGAAAGATTCGCCTCACGAGGACTTTATGAGATGTGCGCTATGGGCGACATGCCCTTAGTAATCGTAAACTCAGGATGATGCCCCTGATTATTTTGGCATCCTGAGAGATTCTCAGAATCTTGACTTGATTGCCTCAGTTTGATCAAGAACATAGCTTGAAACCCACTTGAGGTGTATGCCTTTGATTGTTTGGCTTTTGAGATATTCTTGGAATCTTGACTTGATTGCCCCAGATTGATTGGAAAAAACGTATCATTCCCCTTGTATACGTAAGAGACATTGCTTCTTGGAGTAATATTGTCTGTCGGGATAACTTTCAGTCATTAGTTGTACCCTGTGCAAGTTCTTTCTGATGCTAACATTTGAAATTATATAGCAGAATATGCTTAATAATGAATTCATGAGATGCAATGCATACGTTTGTCTTGAGTTTTTGAAAAACATTAAAGCAGGAGATGTAAAAACATGATATTTGTAAAAACGTGGTATTCGTAACAATGTGATGTTTGTAAAAATGTGATATCAACTTAGCATTTTTGGTAACCTTAAGGAGTCAGGATACCCTTTTGGTGACAGTATGCTTTTGAACTAACCATGCTTCAATTAGGACTTTCAAGGGTTGTAACGTGGCTTGGTTCACGGTTTAAGAAACAAAGGATAAAGGCTAAAAATTTGATTGTACCCACCCCTCTTCGTGATGATCTTCAATCCTAAGCTCAGTTGATTCAACTTATGCATTCAGGTTCCAAGAGACTTTTGGATTTGCACCTTTGATAATGATGATAGTTCACAAGCAAAGAGAACTTTTGAGATGGCAGTCACTTCTTCCTTTTGGTAGTCACAACTTTGAGTTGTTCAAGAATTTATTGACTTCTTTTTTCATCTTTTTGATATCCCTCACTTTTGCCTGAACTGTCTCTTTTGAGCTTACAGTCAGCGGGATGCCTTGATTTTTGCTTAAGTCATCTTTTGATTTTTGACTTAGCAGGCTTTTCTTTGTATATATGTTTTTTCCATTTTTTTCCTTTTTGAAAGGTATTGACTGCCTTGTTTGATGATTGATGAACTATCATTGTCTTTTGATTGCTATCTCCAACACTTCTTTGATGTGTGCGGATGAACGCTTGTGATTGAAACCTTTGTTTTAAAGGTGTACTGAATGATTCTCTTAAAATAGAATGCACAGCCAAATTAACTAAGAATTACCCTGCCCCAGGTTATGATCAAGGGTTTTAATTAGTACAAGAAAGAAACTTCTACTTCTCAGGCTCAAAAGGGTTGACGAGGGATTAACATCCTTATATCTCCACTGTTTAGGAATTGAAACAATGCCTGTACATCGTCAGCATAGTCCGCTCAAAAGCATATTGTATGAGGTTGCGGTATCGTTTTCGTCATCCTCCCTCAAAAGGCATACAACTTAGCAGGAGTTGGATATCACAAAATATATGCAAAGTAAAGACACAATTTAAGATGAGTGATAGCGAAGTAATTTATTCAAGACAAACATATGCAATGCACTGATGATGATTATTAAAACAGATAATGTCTATCATGAGTCGAATGTTTAAACAAACAGAAAAGAAAATTGCAAATGGAAGTAGATCTAATGATCCAAAAGTTCGTCCGTCTAGACGTCAATCAGTCTTGTCATGACTAGGCATAGGAGCGGTGGTCACCACAGGGGTTTCAGGAGGATGGTGTTAGAATTCGTTGGCTCGATTTCCCTGAGCATCTGGATCATATGAGTGAATTGATTGTTGTGACTCAGTTGTCGTGACTTTGTTGTCATGATTAAATCTTTGAATGTTGATCGTGTCAGTACCGTTCGTAGTAACTGAATTAGACCTTGGAACATTGTGCACAGCATTGAGTCATACATTGGACCATATCTGAGGAGGGTTTCAGAACGAGTCATACATTGGACCATATCTGAAGAGGAATAGCAGAACGAGTCGTACATTAGACCATATCTGTTGGAGGATGTCAGAACGAGTCATACATTGGACCATATCTGAGGAAGGATATCAAAACGAGTTATTCGTTAAACCATATTTGAAGGAGAATACCAGAACGGGTCATACATTAAACCATATCTGATGAATAATGCCAGAACGAGTCATACATTAGACCATATCTGACTGAAGATACCGGAACGGATCATACATTAGACCATATCTGATTGAGAAATACCGGAACGGGTCATACATTAGACCATATCTGATAGAGAATGCTTGTTCGTTAGAGTCGATGAGTTATTTGACGAAGTTTTGGAATGTAAAGGCTTGTCAGAATGAATCTCTAGCTCGATTATGTCTGAGAGGAATGATTGCCGAGGCGGAACCTGAAAACAAAGTTAGAAATATGCAATGTCATGAATGCAAATGAAATGTTTTCAAGGATCTCTGGAAATTTAGTTAGCAACATTAGAAAAGGGTTTGGTCGCGTCTTTGTCTGAAGAATTCTGAATTTTGTCTTTGAACGTCTTTCTTTGAGAACCAAGCTCACCATATCGAGTGGGTCATCGCCTCTGATTCGGGACACCTCTGAATTTGAAGGTACATGGCAAGAGAAAAATAAATCCTCTTGCCCCTTGATAGGTACTGAGTCTCTGAATTGGAAGGTACGTGGCCAGAGGAAAATAAATCCTCTTGCCCCTAGATAGGAATTCAGTCCTTGATAAGAGCACCTGAAATTGTGCGCCCTAAATTCCTAAGATCCTTGAAAGGGTTAGTTAATCATGTTATGCTTATGATGTCATGATGTCATGATGTTATGCGAATGAAGTTCATTTGGCATAGTGTGAGATAGTAAGGGCAAACAAGTCCTTTTAACAACACCTGCAAAGAAACGAAGGTTAGTAGCAAACGCAAACAAGTCACACAAGTCACGCAAGTCACACAAGTCACACAATTTTTGGCTTAAGGCTTGCATGGAGTCTGATCAGGTGTCCTTCCCAAGGGTATTTCTATGGATAAGGAGATTTCAGCAACAGGTTCTACCAAGTGACTCAGAATTGTCAGCCCCCTCTAAAGCACCCTCGAACATGGTAAATGCATACCACGCAATGAAACTTTAGGAAGAAACCTATCTGAGCTGTAGTATCGGGTAGCGACCATAACTTGGCATGCACCAAGAATAGCCCTCCCACTACGTTCCTAAAAGCCAGGATGGGTTAAGGGTAACTAAAGGTCCTTGAGCTCCGACGCACCCAAAGATACATGCATAAACCTCTCTCATGCAAAAGAGGTACACAATAACCAGTGGAGGCCTAACTCAAGTGTGAACTTCATTTTGACCAACCCCAAGCATGCACAAGGGGGGTCTCCATGACTATGCCACTCCTAATCTTAAGTGTTCTTGAATCCGGGAATAGGATTCGTCCTTCAGTTAATTCCCAAAACAGCCCTGAAAAATAAAGCAAGCAAAGCAAACAGTAGAATACAATTAAGTGAATCCTAAGCTTTTAAGGTAACCCCTCTTTTATCGAAAAATCCCCAGCAGAGTCGCCAGTTCTGTAATACGGTGAACTGACTTTTTAATAATCGAAATGTACGGTAAGCAAGAGTCGCCACCGACTTTTATTTTATCCAAATAAATTCGGAAAGGCAAAAAGAAACAGAAAAAAAACCTTTTAAGAAATCTGAGTTCGGGGGGTAATTTATGCAAAGGGAAGGTGTAAGGCACCCTTTGCATCCATGGTTTTCCATGGGCTCTTAATTGCTTTGCTTGCTCGTTTGTTTAGAAAATGTAGATGAAAGAGATAGGGACTTTAGCTCGTAAATGAGCGTAGCCCTTTTGAAAAATTATGAGAAAGAATATAATGAAAGTTTGAGCATTGCAAGGCAATTAGGGGCAATTACCTTAAACTCAGATGATAGGTCTCTTTTTGCCTTTCAGAATGAAAGGGTCTATCCTTGCCATAAGAGGGCAGGAAGCCTTTCGTTTGGAGGTTGAGGGGTCATCGAAGCATCCTTTGCCATAAGACTGTCCCATGCCATAGAGGGGCAGGTAGCCTAAGGCAAGGATCAGAATAAGCCATTTTTGTTAGGCAACCAGAAGATACCTCAGCCTTTTTTCGTGGGCAACTTCCGAGGGTCGAGGTCATATTGTGTATCGAAGGCAGCATCATTTAGGGTCGTATGACCATTATTATTCGAGGCAACATGGCTGAGGTATCCTCATATTCGAGGGACGTGGCTTATTCTGCAAGAACACAAAGGCAACAGGCAACAAGGCAACAGGCAACAGGCAACAGGCAACAAGGCAACAGAGAGGTTACCCAAAAGCGTGCGTGTGTGCACCAATCACGTGATTATATTTAGAAAATTATCTTGTAATTAAGTGATCTATGTTCAGTTCATGGTTTGCACTCCCTAAATTACTAACCACGCAGTAAATATAATATAACAGTTTTAAGTGCCTTCAAGGCCAAACAATACAACCAGGGAACAGTTACATAATAATACGGGGAAGGGAACAATGAAACCAGCGGATCCCTTAATAGGGTTTGACATAAGTAATAATAAAGACAGAGTTTAGGGTTACCAACGTAGCTTTGGCAGTCTGACAAACTTTTATCTTTGATGGATGAAGGTTGATGGGCAGAGGCTAGCCTTGAGGCATGAAGCATTGACACTGACCAGATTGTGATGAATCCTAAAAGATGGGCATAAAGAAAAAGGATGCAGTGAGTGCATGGCTGACTCATTGATATTTAAAAGTAAATCATAATTTATTTTATAGGACAAAAATAATATTTAAAATAATAATCAAATTAGGGACTTAGCTTTTGATCTGGCGTGGCGCGTAGGCGGACGAACCCTGATGGTAACCCTGAAAAGAATTGACATGAAGAAGAGAAATGTTAGTGCATTAACTGATTTAAACGTTAATTGATTATAAACCCTAAAAAGTTTACGAACCCTAAAGGGTTATTTAAGAAAACTTATTGTGACCCAAAAGGTTTATAAGGCCTAACAATGCGTTAGTGGAGAACACCTGCCTGAAGATTTTAAGGTTTATAAATGAATCAAGGTTAACAAAAACTTTAATTATTAATTTTCAATTAATTAATTAATTAAAAATATATACAAAAATAAAATTTTTTATTGTTTTAAAAATAATTATTGATAAAATTAAAAAACGAGTTTTCGATTAAAATAAATAACTATGAAATTATTATATATAAAAACTAATTTGGTTAAATAAATAAAAATAAATAAAAGAAAAAAATTATACTAATAATAAAAAAAGAAAGGAATATATATAAAAAATTTCATGCAATTAAAATAAAAACAAAAAAAGAAACTTAGCTCAGATTGGGTGTTGTGCGCTCTTGAGAGTACATGGTGAGAAAGTGGCCAGCAAAATTGTTTGGCCAAAACAAGGTTAATGGCCAAAGGAAGTACCTGCAAACAAGGATAGTAATAATGTTAATAATAATGATAATAATAATAATAATAATAATAATAATAATAATAATAATAATAATAATAATAATAATAATAATAATAATAATAAGGGTTAGTAATGATAATAGTTACAATAATAAAATAAAAAATATTATAAAATAGGTTTGACCTCATATAATCTAAATTTTCCCAAAAATTAAAGAAAGGTTCAGAAAGTTAGATTATGGCTCAAAGGGCAAAAATTCTCAAAAGTAAAAAAAAAATAATTATGATTGTAAAAACATAAATTTAAACTAAAATGTAGCAACAATGACCAAAACAATGATTAAAAAAAAACAAGCCTCATGTATCATCATTGGCCAAAAAAATTGTAATTCTAGATAAAGTATTTGAAAAAAGGTTTTTTAAAAAAAGAGAGTTGAAAGAAAATGTTTCGAAACATAAAGAGGATGTCAAAACATAAGAATTTTGATAAAAGGTGGCCTCAAGTATCATCATTAGCCAAAAACTAAAGTTAGTATAAAAACATACATCAAGGGCCTCATATGATAATCATTGGCCAAAAGGTTTTGAAAACAAAAGGTTTATTTTTAGTTTTGATAAAAAGATTTAGAAAAAGATTTTTTCTTTAAAAAAGAAGAAGATGAGGCCTCATACGAAATCATTGGCCAAGAACTAAGCAAAAGAAGAACAAAAGATATTGAAGAAACTTGGTGAATTGTTTTGTAGGTAGGAATTAGGAATGAAGAATAAGGTTGAAGGTGTTAAAAAAAATAAGGGTTTAGTTGTGAGAGAGTAAATTGAGAAATTTGTAATTGTTAGTTTTATTTATATCTCATGAATTAGGTTAGAAAAAATAATTATAGTAAAACTATGGACCAAATCAAAGCCCAAAAATCAATTTGTTTTAATAAAAAATTAAATCAAACTAATTTAATAAGATTGACTTGTTCTCTAAGTTATAAAAAGTGCTAAAAATAGGACAAATAAGATTAAAAACTTTTTTTTTGGATTTTTTTGAATATTTTATGATTTTTGATGATTTTTGACTAGAAAATACATAAAAGTGAAAATTTGACTATTTTAAAAAATGCATATTTAAATAGTGCGAAAATTAAAAATAAAATGATAAAAAAAATGATTTTTTGTGATTTTTTTAATAAAAATAAAATTAAAACTATAGTTAGAAAAAAAAGAAAAAAAAGTGTTAGAAGTGGGATTTGAACCCGAGACTTTGTACTTGCAAGCCTTACCTCCTTACCAACTATGTTATATTATTTGTTTGAAATAAAAGTCAATTGGAAGTGTATGAAGCATGAGAAAGCATTTTGCTATTTATTAAAATATAAATAATTTAAGAGTAAATTATTATATTTTAAAATAGACTTTAAATTGAATATTTATAAAATTCAAGACGTCAATGTGAATGACCTCAAAATTTTATAAAAAAAATTCAATTTTAAAATAATTTGAATATTTGAATATTGTGGGCAAATTTTGGGGTATGACAATCAGCAACAAACACAAACACATAGACACAGAGAAGGTTCCCGTAGAGTACTACGGATATGTTTAAAATCTTCCCTATGTATAACCGACCTCCCGGACTCCAGAATTTCTAGTCTAGGTGAATCCCCACACTTAGCAAACTCCTAGGGTTTATTTGAGATCTTTTTCCCCTTTCCTCCTCGTAGGATAATTAAAAAGTTCGTGTGATATCGTAGGAAGAACTAAAACAAAATTCATCCCGCCACGGGCGCATTCTCCTTCCAAATTCCGCGTGAAGGGTCTAGCGTGCCGTCCTCCCAAGTGAAACGGGGAGGTAAAAAAATGACACCACACTCTCTTATAAATCTAACATTTCCTTCATTCATAGTCGATGTGGGACTTTGAACAACTTTCACACTTGAAACCCAACAATCTCCTCCACAAGTGTGAGTCCCCCGCATTACTCGCCTTGATCCACACTCGAATCCACTTTTGCTCTCCCACCTAAGCAACCAGGCTCTACTACCAATTGTTAGAACGCTAACGTGAATATAGATCAGAGTGGAAAGAAACATACAAAAGCTTTGTTCACGCAGCTCGACCAAATTACCTACGACTGCAACTATAGAGTAGTCATAGTTACCTTTATTATGTCTTATGAATTGCTTATAGATTATAGTTTTACAAGCCATATATATAATACGAGGTTTTGGTTTATCTAAAACCCTAATCCCTAGTTTCCCTCAACAAACAATTATCCCTATCCATAATTATCTCAACAATATGAGTTATTCTCTCAATAACCTATAGTTATCACTAGTGCAAAAAAAAAATATAATTTTAAAATTTACACTCGGTATACTAAAAGCGGGTGTAAATAAGAAATATGGTGAAAATTTTAATTTAAAAATACTTTTTTGATAAAATTAAAAAAAAAAACCTATATTTTTATTACTAAAAATAAAATAATAAAATGTTGTTTCCAAAATATTTCGTAACTATTAAAAACACTCTCTTGATTAAAACAAAATTAAAAAGAATATATATTTTGGCTAAAAAGTATGCTCTTTGTCAATTGAAGAAAATCCTAAAATGAAGTTGAAAATCATAGAGAAAAACTCATAATCACTTTATTGATATCAAATTAGAAACATGGTTTTGGTTGAAACTCATAAGCACGTACTTTATCGATAGCGTATGTACTCCCTCTGGTCTCATTTATAAGCAAAAATTTAATTTTTAGATTCATTCAACAATCAATGTATTTAGTCTATTATTAGACTAAATACATTGATTGTTGAATGAATCTAAAAATTAAATGTTTGCTTATAATTGAGACCGGAGGGAGTATATCTTAAAACCGAAAACCGCTTCTACTCTCATTTCCACCACCATTCACAAATGTATGTTGCACCTAACACAACACCGTTACGAACATTTCTTCATCTTCTTATTCTTCGAACACTTTAATATTCATGAATTCTTTGGCACCAAAGAGATGTAAGCCTTTATAATTTGTGATGAAAATAGGGTCTGTTGTGTGGAATTAGTGAGGAGAAACACACTTTCGTGTAAACTGATTATGTAGTTTGGATGTGGAAAAAATGTAATGATGACTTATGTGAGCATCTCCAGTGGTGCAACTTATATTTGAGTTTTTTATGGGACCCACTAAGGCACATCATATTAAAAGAATTTATTTAATTTTAACTTTAATAAAAATCTGATACGGGTCCCACAACTTTACCTCATAACTTAATTTGATTGGGTACTACAATCTTTTAATTGTTGCATTGCAATGCAACTCTATTATGACATGGCATATTTAATTATTAAATTAATGGTACATGTGGAGAACTCAATAGAAGAAACTACCATTGGAAATGGTCTGAGTTTTGGAATAGTGTCCTCTCACATGTTATCTAACTGATTATTGAGTGGCATTATGTTCCGAGTCTTTGGTTGGATGTTGATGTTGCGGGATAGTTGTATTTGACACACCTACTGATAAAAAGTTAAAGAGTATAGTTTCGGAACTAAATTGATGTTTTATTGTTTTTGAATTTTTGTTGTGTGTGATCATTGCATCTGTATTGTGCTACTGAAATAGTTGTTTCTGATTCTGGCATATTTCTCATAATGCAGATTAATCAACTTACCGATTAGATTTATTGTGTCAACTTAATGTTGAACACCTGGATGTTTGATTACTTACAAAATTATCCACAGTTTGAAATAAAACATGCATGACTAATGCTCGTTTTAAATAAATGCCATTAATCAATTGATCTGAAACTGTAAGGCCAATACAACCGGGAGATGTTTTAGCCCTTTTATTGAAATTAAATATAATAGAATTATCAAATATTTTACACTAATGATAACTAAAATAGGGTGTGATATACTATTTTTTTACACCTTAATTAATGAAAATATGGTATAAATTTGTTGACATTCATAGTAAGCATGATTCATTTTATACTCGATTTTAGTCAAATGAGGTGTAATTCTTTTGGTTTAAATTTATATATATGTAACAATTTACACCCATTTTTTCTAAAAAATGGTGTAATATACCCTCTATTTACACCCGTTTTAAAACGAGTGTACATTTTCCAGACATTTCTCACCCTTTAAATTTACCCCTTTAATAACGGGTGTAAAATGTATTAAAAAATGGGTGTAAATATCTCTTTTTGTACTAGTGTATCTTAACAATCCATAATTATCTCAACAATATGAGCCATATTCAACAGTAATCAATTGTAATCCATTTTCTTCCTCAACATAGGTTTAGATCATTCGGTACTTGCCTTAATTTAAAGTTCTTATGAAAACGCTTACTAAAACCTCCCTCAAGAGATAAAACTCCGCCTTAATTTTAGAAATAAGTCTATGGACCTACCTCTTTCACTTCAAAACACAATTTTGATAAACTTTAAGGCATTTTTTTACATTCATTCCTAATTCATATTTTGTGACGTTAAGAGTTGAGCAAATTTTTTCTTCTAGATTCGTATAACTTTTGGGAAGGACGAGCAATTAAGGGCAATCCGACTTACTATGATTAAATGATCCTTTATTCATGCACAATTTTATCTTTTTTTAGACAGTTGGGATCAAGTCGCCTTATGGCTGAATAATCGGGTGAGAGTTACCTAATTTAGTAAGTGCAATTGCCTTTTGCTGTCTTTATTTATTATTATTATTATAATTGTTGTTGTTGTTATTATTATTATTTAGGGTTAATAGTAATTCACCCCCTTGTAATGTTAGCGAATTTTGTTTTTCCCCTCCTTACCTTTTGGTAACGGTTTTTTCAAAAAAACCGTTGCCAAAACCTGCCTTTGGCAACGGTGGGGGGTAAACCGAAACACGCTCATATTACAGGGGGTAAATTACTATTAACCCTATTATTTATTATTATTGTTGTTATTATTATTATTATTAATAATAATTAGTGATCAATGGTGAGTGATTAATGAACTTGGGTTCAAAGTTAATGAAAACTCATCAGAAGATTGATAGAATCAAAGCTTCTATACGATAAGTTTTCAAAAGTCTTGAATCAATTGTCAAATAATCTCTGTCATTTGATCTTTTTTCCATACGGGGAAAATGTAGCGCTATGTTAAGCAATCGCCAAGTAACTTATATAGAAGTCACCCTACAACGACGCCGGTCAATAACAATTAGAGTGCTAATGCATGAGAGAAACAATATGAATATTTTTTTCTGAAAGCGATGCCGCACAAAAAAAAGAGGTAACAGTCTAATCTTCATCAAGAACTCGAAAGAATTCTAATGATATCAAAGATTTTTATCGACCAAAACAAAAAAGATGAAGAAGAAAATGGAATCACATACTCAAGGTTCCTTTCATCTTCAAGTTCAATCACTTAATATTGTGGATTAAAGCACTAAACATATCATTATCTCAAATCACCAAGAATGAATTAAACAATTCATGCTATGATAGATTTGAATCAATGAATGTTTATCCAACTTCATCAACACCCTAAGTACATTGAATTTAAAGAGGAATTAGACCTCTAAGTTTACAATTCAAAGCAAACATCAAAAGAAAGAAGTAGAAGAAGAGTAGTTACTAAAACAAGTCAAAAAAAGCAAAAAAACTGCATTATGACTTCAGGAAATCGATTTACCACCTGGGGAAATCGATTTCCTGCACTTAGTTTTCAAATCTAGCGCAAAAACAGCACTGGAAATTGATTTACCCCCAGGGGAAATCGATTTCTAGCATGTAAATTTCAAAAAAAAAAAAAACAACATCAAAAGAGAGGAAACCTTGATCAAACATATAATCAAACACCTTATGATCTTGATTGTGATTGAGCACAAAAATTCCATCAAACCATGAGCAATTACCACCATAGGAACCATACAAATGTAACAATCAAGATCCACAAAGTATCACATCTTGAAGGATGAAAATGGATCAAGAAATTACCAATTGAAATCTACTTCTTCAAGAACAATCTCCAGCAAGCTTTGATCGACCAAGAATGGATCAGGAAAAAGTATTTGGAAAGGTTTAGCTCAAAGATTAGTAAGATTCAATGTGAATCTCACTAAATTTTTGTGAAATAAGAGCTTTGAGTGATTTGGGAGAGAATTGAGAGAGAATTTGCAAGAGTGATTTTGGCTATCAAAAGCTTCAAGAGATTTTCTTGCAAGGTGAGTTTGGCTATCAAAAGCTTGTGAAATGAATGAGAGGAGACCTTTATTTATAGAATTAGAAATGAGGGTAGTGGCAAATTGGTAATTGTTCTAAGAAGCTAATGTGAATTTAATTGGTGAAAATGAGATTAAAAATGGGTTTATGAAGAGAATTAATTATGGTAGTGATGTGGAATATTATTGATGATAAAAAATGATCAAAGATATGTGATTAGTGCCAAAATTATGTCATGTTGTCTATTTTTTTTTCAAAATTCGTCCCTGGAAATCGATTTCCCTACAGAGTAAATTGATTTCCCTAGTCAATTTTCCAAAAAATTTCCTTTTTTGAATTGCTTCGGCTCTGGATCGATTTTTACATGTAAAAACAAACAAAAACAACAAAAATGCATATTTTTTTATTTTGGTTAGTATGAAGTAATATTCATAAATTAAACAACTATGGATGCTTGGTAATTCCCCCAAAGGCATAATAAGCTCAGAGCAAAAAACCAAACCTCAAGATTGTGATCTTGATTAATGATTGAAATGCAAATGATTGGATGATCTTAGGGTCAAAATTGGGGTATGACAATAACGATTATGATCCATTTTGCAAGAAGGCTCAATTGAAGCCATTTATTGTGATTGATTATGCTAATCATTACCTCTTAATGATAAATGGGAACCAGGCTTTGATGGAGGCGATCCTCCTATCCGGTGTCCATAATCAGTCACAAATGCGTATCTCAATCATATATAAACCAAAGATTGACCCATATCGGGGCTAAGTCGATATATCTTGTCCGACGCATTAATAAATCTAGCATGTTTTGCGTATAAAACATTACTTCATGATGTGAAAAAGTGTGGGTAAAATAGACATGTCTGCCAGACCCATTTTGCCACCCATAATATCAGGATTTTGAGATGTATAATCTGAAAGATACACAACTCTCTCAAACATGAGGCTCATATAAATGAAATGCTTAAGGAGAGAATTTAGTGTTGTAAAAACCGGACCGGACCGGCCGGTTGGATCTTGAACCAGGGAGGTAACCGGCCAGGTTCGCTTGGCGGATCGCTCGTGTCTTTGAACCGGAGGAAACCAGTGTGAACCGGAAAAACCGGTGGTTCAATTGTTTTTTTTAATTTTCTTTTTCTCAAAACGACGTCGTTTTGAGTTTTTTAAATTTTAAAAAAAATATTTTATGCTTTCATTTCTAGTCACACAGCCACGGCCCACACGCATACCACACTCAACCATCTGCAAATAAGCATACGATTACGAAGAACAACAACCGTCTGCTAAAATCTCCGTCGCCGACTGTTCTCTTCCTCGCCACCGCTCCGCCATCACCAATCCTGAAAGTAAGCTATTGGTTGTATGTCAGAAAGGATTGAGGTTAGTTTATGATTTCTGACCATATTAGATTGCTAATTTCCTTAGATTGAAACACCAACATATGGCTTTGTTAGATTAGAGCAACAGGGGGCTAGGATGGGCGTTAAACCATTGGATAATTGTGTTAGGGTGGGTTTAGAATGACTTTCTTACTTGAGATGTCAAGGACTGGTTCAGGTGCAGCAATAGTTTTGTAAATGAAAACTAAAAAAATGATGCAAAATGCTAAGATTGAAGGCTTCATGTTTCTCTATTCTCTATGAATTAGAAGAATAGATTGGATGAGTGTGTTTTATGTATTGATATAGAAAGAGTATGTCTCTATTTATATGACTTAAAATAAGATTATACAAAGGAAAATGTTTTACATATGATATATAAAAGCTTAAGCCGTGTCCAAGGAAAGTGGCGGTGGGCTAATAGTTGTAAGCAAGGATGTGAGTTTTATGTCCAAGTAATAGCTGTCAATAGCTTACCACTAAGTATCCACACATATTAGCACATAAGCCTAATTGATAGATTTTTGGGAGTGGAGATAATTGGTGAGTGAGGTCAAGGAGTGGAAGCATGTGACCTTGTGTTGGGTATGGGAAAACAAGGATGTGAGTTTTATGGTTCAGCCATGCGTGTGGTTTGGTCTGTAGTAACTGTTCAGTATTGATAAGGGATGGATATGTGAAAAAATAACAAGAGGTTTTTATAGTTTTAATTTTTTAAAGGTAACCACCAGTGGTGATGATAGTTTGGTCTGTAGTAACATTATTTTAAACTAAATTTTTAAGGGACATAATTGTTTAATCCCTAATTCCCATGGTTATATAATTGTTTCATATAAGTGACATGTTTATGTAGGTTCTGCTAAAGTCACTTTTAATTCATCACATGTTTATAATTTATGTAGGTTCTAGACAGAGGAGAAAAGACTGATAAGTGATAACCTTCATCACCAAGTTAGTATGTAGTTTATGTGTCAGCTAGTCACACCTACTACAAATATTTACTCTTCCACTTTGTGTTTAAAGAATATGTGTGTGCAACTTCCTGATTTTTTTCAGCATATATCATTCAATGTTTACAGGAATATGGCATCTTCTGAAACACCATCATCACAACCACCATCACAAGAAGCATCTTCAGCTCAAAGTTTAGTTCAAAATAATGTTAGAGGGAAGACTGATATAGCTTGGGCACATTGTACTAGAAGTCCTGATGGAAAATCTCTTGTTTGTATGTACTGTCACAAATCTTTTGGTGGAGGTGGAATTCATAGGGTAAAGTAACACTTGGCTGGAATAGTAGGAAATGTTGAAATTTGTAAGAAAGTGTCTGCTGAAATTCATTTCCAGATGAAACAACATTTCAATGAGCGGAGCAAGAAAAGAAAAGCTTCGGATGTGGCTGAAAGTGAGTCATTTACTGCGGAGGGAGGTGAATTGCAAATTGGTGCATCTAAAAAGAATGACGCTCGTATTGGTACTTATTTTTTACCAAGAACAACTTCGGGAGCTTAGCCTACTTTAAAAAGTGTGATGCAAAGTAAAGAAGTGATAGAAAAGTGTGATCTTGCTATTGCCAAGTGGTTTATTGATGCATCTATTCCTTTCAATGCTGCAAATTCACCGTATTTTCAACCTGCAGTTGATGCTCTTTGTTGTATGGGTGCTGGATATAAAGTTCCTACCATGCATGCTCTTCGTGGTAATTTGTTAAATAAGTGGGTTGATGACGTGAAGATACAGATAGAGCAATATCGTTCTATTTGGAAGGATACAAGTTGTACTCTTATGGCAGATTGGTGTTGCACCCCAAAATTTGCCCTCTTTATTTGAGCTATAAGTTATCAAAGACGTTTATTTCTTCATTCGAAAAAGGAAGAAAAATAATGAAGAGTTTTCATGGTTTTAAGGAAATGTGATGTGAAGATTGATTTATACGGTGAAAATGCGAAGAAATTCATAAGTCTTATCTGAAAGGTGATATGAGCTTGGTTCCCGCGTGGCTCAGAAACTTTTATGTTTGGCTCAGAAACCAATTCTTTAAGGAAGGTGGTCGAATCAACAAATTATTGGAGCTTTTGTAGTGGAAAATGGTGTTGAATATAGGTTTTCGGGCCTTAGAAAATTCATATCTCACAATCCGCTTGTCCAATTTCCTCGAAAATTTAACTGCAGCTCCGTGTCATTATTCCCGAGATTTCATATGTTCATACCAAAGACCAATTATGCATCGAAAATGCCCAGCATTTTGAAGAGTGTCGTGATTTTTCAATGGAAAATGTGTTTTCGAGTATGTCGCGACAAGTCTGAAAATTCATAACTTCTTCGATTCATCGTCACACATGCTTGTTCAGATTTCGAGCCAAAGATGGAGTTTTGTCGAGTTCTTTGAGCAGTACTCACAAAATTCTACACAGTCGCACCAGATGAATCTGCGTTTCTCGTCATTCAAACGCGCGTAATTTCTTTATCGCTTATCGGATTGAGACGATTCTCACGGCTATGAGTCACAAATTGGTCATCTTCGCAATGGCGTTGGTTTTGTTTTCGAATTCAGAGCCGAGTCACATTTCCTTGAAAACGAGTCAAAACGAGATGCACCGAGGGCATTTGGGACATTTCGCGTTGACAATATATAAACTTTTGCTCTTCACAAATATAGGAAGGAACTTCAATAACTTCAATTCACCAAAATTCTGGAAAAAAACACTTTCTCTCAATTCTCTCTCAATTTTCTTGGATCAAAACCACAAAAACTCACAAAAACTTCATCAATCTTCATCAATTCAAGATCAAATCTCAAGAACAAATGAAGATCAAAGCACAAATCAAGATCTTCTCCTCCGGTTGAAGTGCCGCGCGTATCTCTCCCTCTCCAAGGATCTCATGTGCCCCTCTCTCTCATCTCTTGGATCTCGTTCGTGTTCGCGTCGTGTTCGCGTTCGTGTTCATCTGATCTCATTCTCGTCGCTTGATCCGGTAAATTCACTACAAACCTTGCTAGATCATTGATTTTGTTGCTTAATTCGACATTGATCATGATGATTTTTGATTGCGAATGATGGATCTATGATAATTGATGATAATTGTTTGTTGATTGAATGATTCGTGTTGATCTTGATTATTTGATTGAATTCGAGATTTACCGGTGAATTGTTGTTGATGATACATGCATGTTGCTTATGACACAAGAAATCGCATGCTAAGTGTTTGATAATTTGATCTTGATTTCGATGCTCATAATTGCTAATTCATGCTCATGTTGCGACACCGACGCGTCGATTGTTTGTGTATCATTCGATGTTAATGTTCATGCATGAATTGAATCCTACATGTTGCACAATGTAAATGCTCTTGGCTTTTAAAATTGCATGTTGTAGTGTTATTCGATTGATGGTCGTTAGTGATGGATCGCATTGTGTTCGTTTTATCGAAAAGCTGTTTTTTTGCTGTTTTTGCCTGTGTAGGTCGACCTAGGCTGAAGGTAGGTCGACCTAAAACCTTCATGTTTGCTTCTGGACCATTTAGGTCGACCCCGACTGAGTTTAGGTCGACCTAAAACCCTCATGTTTGCTTCTGGACCATTTAGGTCGACCCAGGATGAGTTTAGGTCGACCTGGAGCTGTTTCTTTCGTTTCTGGACCATTTAGGTCGACCTAGGTTGAGGGTAGGTCGACCTAGAGCTGTGTTTTTGCTTGTTTTACTTTTTAACTTTAATCTTTCATATCTTTTAACTCGTAACTCCGATTTGCGCGTTCTTTATATTGTTGGAAAGCTTGTGAAACGTGCTATCTTGTGAGATGATTGGTATTGATTGATTGTGGTTTATTCATATTTGTTTTCCCCTTGACATTTTGTTGTTCATTTCATATTTGCATTAGTTATTCATTTTCTCTTAGATTAGAATGCAATAACGCAATTCCGATTGTGATGTTTTGTTATCTCTAACTTGTGTGCTAGTATGCAAGGAATTCGGAAAGGCGCTTACCGATGATGCTTATTTCATTTGTGTTCCGCTTTATTTGCGGGACACAACTCCACTTCCTCGTGTCGTGTTCTCTTCCTGGAGACACACCTTTCACTTTATACTTGTTTGTCTGGATTGCTTGTTTCCTCTTGCAGGTGTATTGTGATTAAGCTCGATGCGTACATTGACGCGTGATTTATTTTCACGACGTCGACCCTTGTTTGCTTACATGGCTAATCGGTGTGCTGACTATTTTCTCTTGCTTTGCTTGCTCGCTTGCGGGATCTCTGGTTTTCTTTCTTATTCTGCTGCAGCTTACGGATCATAATCCGTTTGGTATTGATCCCGTTTCATTTTATCTTTCTCTCACTTTACCGCTTTTCGCATCATCCTATAACATGAGAAGTAAGACTTAGGCATTCATCTGGCCAAGCCCTCGAAAGAGGCTCTGTTTTTGTTGGTGTGTTTATATTTGTGCTTTACGGCAGGGAGTCACGGTGTAATAAGACCTAAAAGGCACTCCGTTAAGTCCTCATGGAAGGCATGCGGAAAGGGTTAACAATCAACCCCCGCCCAGTCTCATCGAGTTCAGTAAGCGCACGCTACACGTTACTTGCTTCTGAACTAGCACAAGATCCTGTTATCGAGTATTGTTGAGAATCAAGTGTGAGTATGGATAATAGTCCCACATTGGAAATGTGTGTGGTGACTTGAGCATATATAAGTGGGAGAACCCACTCACCTGTCACCTTAAGGTTTTGGGTGGAGAAGTGGTGTCTCTCCCACATAGGTGTGTTGCTCAATGGAATGTCCTGAAAATTAACAATGCTCCCGAACTCGACCCTCCCCCGATGTTGCGCTAACAATGGTATCATGAGCCTTTGGTTCAAGAAAAAAGGGACCGACTAAAACTTGTAGTTGAAATTCAACGGATACATGTAGTTGAAGAGAATCAACGGATACATGTAGTTGAAGTCAACGAATACAAGTGTATGTGGAAGAGAAACTTCCACTTGAGGGTGAACATTGTGTAAGACTCACACTTGAGGGGTAGTGTTGAGAATCAAGTGTGAGTGTGGATAATAGTCCCACATTGAAAATGTGTATGGTGACTTAAGCATATATAAGTGGGAGAACCCACTCACCTATCACCTTAAGGTTTTAGGTGGAGAAGTGGTGTCTCTCCCACAAAGGTGTGTTGCTCAAAGGAATGTCCCGAAAATTAAAAATGCTCCCGAACTCGATCCTCCCTTGATGTTGCACTAACAAGTATGTCAGGTAAAGGGTCCATGCAATCGTATCCCCACATTTCTTAGCTCATGTTGACCGACATTGATGCTAAGTGTACGCACGCACCATTTTCCTTTTGGATCCGTGACGGCTTGGTTGCTGAGAGGGACTCGCTCCTCTTGTCTATAGCCCGATCATTTTCGCGAGGTCTAATGCTTGGTTGACTCGGGTGATCCGCTCCCCTTGGCTATGGCGGGACCGCTTTTCTACTACTTGGCTAGTGCCAGTAGGTTGTTTGCTTTACGAGCGAGACTCATTTGTGTGATGTTCTTGTTTGCATTTCGCTTTCTCCCCGTAGGTTGCTAATTTAGTTTAGACTTGTACCCTTTGTATGATAACATAGGTAGCAAGCTTTCCCCCTTAGCTTAGGTTTCCCTCATGCATTCTTTAAAATAAAAATCACACTCTTTGATTTTCTTTTCTTAAGAGTTTGTTATTTCCACTCCATTCCCAAGCGTAAGACTCCAAAGGTCGAGCAGCGGAGTGTGAATGTAACTCGTTCACCTAAAAACACAAAACAAACAGAAACTAGTTAGCCGAGCTACGGTACCTCTAATTCCTCAAAATCAGATACGTAGGCAGCGGGGTAGGGCCCGTGCGATCACAATCCTTTCTTTTCCCTACATTCTGCATTCATTTTAGTCCAGATTAGCGTAGATTTGTTACACACCCATAGATTTAGACACAAGCGTGGATACCATCGAGTACGATGGGCGCGAGGGGTGCTAACACCTTCCTCTCGCGTAACCGGCTCCCTTACCCTTTTTCTTTGGTCGTGAGACCGTTGTTTTGTTTTGTGGTTTGCTGGCATTCCCTTCCTTTTCAGGATAAAGATGTTAGTGGCAACTCTGTTAATTTTCGCGGTAGCGACAATGGGTGGATTGATCGTTGTAGGAAAACTCTTATCAACTTTTTAGTTTATTGCCCCAAAGGAACTGTTTTCATAAAGTCTGTTGATGCCTCAGGTGCTTCTAAAACTGCATAAACATTGTTTAAGCTTTTCAAGGAAGTAGTGTTGTATGTTGGACCGAAAAATGTTGTTCAAATTGTTACATATAATGCTGCAAATTATGTTGCTGTTGGAAAGTTGTTGGAAAAGGAGTTTCCTAAGTTGTTTTGGTCTCCTTGCGTAGCACATTGTATTAATTTGATGTTGTAAGACATGTGGAAATTGGATGAAGTAAGTGAGGCAGTGTCACATGCTTCAAAAATTACCAAATACATATATAATCATTGTTTTGCATTGTATTTGATGAGACAAAATACAGGTGGAAGAGAAATACTCCATCATGCTCCAACCTGCTTTGCTACTAATTTCATTGCATTGCAAAGTATTCTGTCTCATAAAGATGCACTAAGAGCCATGGTAACATTTAAAGAGTGGACAACCACAACTTATTCCAAAGATGTCAAGGAAAAGCAATTTGTGGAACAAGTCTTAGACTCAAGCTTTTGGTCTAAATGTGCTGACATAGTGAAAATTACAGAACCTCTTGTACGTGTGTTGCGTATTGTTGATAGTGAAGATAAGTCGGCTATGGGATATCTCTATCGAGCTATGTATAAAGCAAGAGAGGAGATTGAGAAGAGGTTTAGAAGAAATAAGTTGAAAGTAGAGCCTTATTTGAAGATCTTGGATAACCGTTGGGATGCACAACTTCGGAAAAATCTCCATGCTGCTGGTTATTGGTTAAATCCATCTTGTAGATTAGGTCCGGAATATGAAAAAAACAAGTCCACCACCCAAGGCCTTTTGGATGTCATTGAAAAGTATGCTTATGATAGTAAGGAATTGCGATCTAAATTAACCGCTAAGATGACTTCATTCAAAAATTGGGAAGGTAGTTTTGGAAGGACAACAACAGTAGAAAACCGAGATGAAGTTTTGCCAGGTAAAATTAAATGATAAACTTTAAGCATTTTAGATTTTTAGTACAATGTCAATATGTATTTTAAAATGTTTTCGAATTTTTTTCACATGCATTATTCTAGATCAATGGTGGGACACTTATGGAACTGAAGCGCTGAATTTGCAAAAGCTGGCTATTCGAATTTTGAGTCAAACTTGTAGTGCATCTGGTTGTGAAAGAAATTGGAGTGTGTTTGAACACATTCATTCAAAAAAGAGAAATAGGTTGGAGCATCAAAAGCTTAACGATCTTGTTTATGTTCGTTACAATTTACGGCTACAAAATATGTATTGCACTTATTATGCCTTATATGCTATTGTTTTGATACTTGATGACATGAATATTGGTTCTATGGTTAAGAATATATGATATTGTTTTATAGTTAGGAAATATGCTATTGTTTGGTTTGTTTGATTTATAAACAAGACTATTTTGTTCTTGTCTTGATGACATAAGAATATTGATTCTATGGTTAAGAATATATGATACCGTTTTATAGTTAAGAAATATGCTATTATTTGGTTTGTTTGGTTTATAAACAAGACTATTTTGTTCTTCTCTTGATGACATAAGAATATTGGTTCTATAGTTAAGAATATACAATTTTGTTTGGTTTATTAAGAATATTTTATGGTTCTATATTTAAGAATATGTGATATTTCTTGGTTTGTTAAGAATGTATATTATTGTTAGATTTGTTAAATTTATTTGGTTCTACGTTTGACATTGCCTTTAATGATTTGTAGAACCAAGAAGAAACAAAATTATGATCCTATTAATTTTGAAATACTTGGTGATCATTCTAATTGGGTGTTGGAGGATTTCCCACCATTCTTGACCATTGAGGAGGTGGAAGCGCTACGCAAAGATCTTGCTAGTATGACAATCCAACCTATTTCAAATGATATTAGTATGGTATTTATTTTTGTGATTACAATTATGTTATTTTAATTTCTTAAAATATGTCAATTTCTAAACTCTTTAAATTGATGTTTTTATAGATGAATTAAATTTGGATGAGGTTGATGTTGAGGGAGATGCACCACTTAACTCCGGAGAAAACAACCAAAGTAATGATATCATTAATGGGGAAGATGTTGCAAATGCGATTGATTTTGTCGGAGATGGTTTTGATATTGAAGGAGATCCCAACATTGAGATAATTTTACCTCCTTGGAACTAAATTTAATAGAAATTTGAGTGTTTTGGTTCTAAAGTACTCAATTAGTTTATGTTGCAATTAGACTTTGTAATTTGTACTACTTTGTTATGTGTAATACTTATGTTTAAATTTGCACTAAATTTGTGATTTTTAAGTGCTGAGCAAACTATATTTGTGCTTTTTAAGAGCCTTAAACTATATGGATTATTAGTATTTTCAGCACCTAATGTACAACTTATGAATTTGTGATTTTTAAGAGCCTTATTTATAGATTATGCTGATAATGGATCAGCTTTTAAATGCTAGTTATAATTTTTTTAGAGATTGAATGATCCGGTTCGACCGGTTTTGTACCTATATAGTTTTATTATAATGACAGGTTTAATCTGGTTTTTATCCGGTTTAATCCGGTTTGGTCATGCGGTTCGATCAGTGACCCAGTGGTTCGACCGATGAACTAGTGATCCAGTACCCTCACCGGTTTGATGACCGGTCCGATTTTTAAAACATTGAAAAAATTCTGATCATTTTTCAGGAATCTACGATGTACAATATATATATCTATATATATATATATATATATATATATATATATATATATATATATATATATATATATAGTCTGGATCAAATGACACTAATGTGTCAAACTTAATATTATGACACTTCTGATAACTCTTTATTGTATATTTGTATGAAAAAAATCTATGGTTGAATTGAAAGTAATTATCATATAGATCATGTCTATAAAATTTAACATCAACCGAAAATTATTTGATATGCTAAAGAGAAAGTTCAAAATTAACGGTTTTCTTGAAATTTTGTAAGACGTTAATTTTTATGCATCTCATTTACATGTCAAATAATTTTTTATTGATGTTAAGTTTTATAGATATTATCTATATGATAATAACTTTCGATCCAACAATAATTTTTTTTATAGGCATATAAACAAGTTGAATATTCATATGTTATAGCTTTGGAAGTTCATATAAAATATTATCAAATGTCTACCGTTGCTAGTTGTTACACGTTGGTTTATTGCAAGAGGCACGGAAAATGAAATAAAATAATGAAATATTGTTTTAAGAAAAGTTTTTCTAAGTTTTTATTTTGGAATAAAATAGTAACCTTGTAAAGTTCAACTTGTAAATTAACTTCTTTACACATTATTTATATTTAATTTATCACTGTAAAATGTAAGTTATTTTCTTCTCTTATAACTAATAATTATAGTTAATAGAGATAAAAATGTAAGGAAACACAATCTTTAAATAAATTTATTATAAATATAATATTTTTCAATGCCAGTAAATTTCATGAAATTTTTTATAAAAAAAGACATGAACTGTTTATGACAAACAACTGAACAAGTAACATGTATTGAATTTAATGCAAAACAAAAGAAAAAAAACTCAATAACTTGTAATTTAATTTTGGATGTTCGATTTTAAATAGCGTAATCAATTGGAACTAATAGATGTTGAATTTATAAAGTTTGACTAATTTTAAACTCAAACATATAAAAATCAAACACATTTACTTAATACTTTGTCACATTTTAGATTTTGGTCTCACACTTATATATACTTAAAGATTCTTATTGCATAGGAATATACTTATCATAAACAAACACATACAATTTTTTGTCTAGCAGTTTGATGATTAAAATTTATTTTTCAAATATAAATAAATGACATTCGGTAAAGCCGAATCTATATCTTTAAAATTAAATATTTGCACATAATTACTAATTGGGAAGATTTAAAAAAAATAAATTAAATCACATCAATTTTATAATTTAAGATGTATTAGTAAGGGTGAGAGTAGATCGAGTCTAGGTAGGCTTTGTCAAATTTAAATTTGTCCTGTTAAAAATTTTAAAGATATATTAATTTAGATTAAGTTTGACATTTCCGAAGGTCCCATTGATTTATTATAAAAATTTATTTTATTTGAACATTTGGAAATAAATAATTCAACCATTAAAATAGACTAAAAAAATTAAATAATTAACTAGACTTAATGTTATTTACACTAATTTATTCAAATTTATCTATTAACATAAAATTTATAATATTATTTACTAATAAAATTTATAATATTATTTACTAAAGAGAACTTATGAAAACAACCTATATATTATTCATAAGTTTTTTTTTATAAAATTTTCTAAACAACTAAACTTTATTTTTATATTTTAATTCAAAAAACTAATACTTTATTATTCTGATAATAACAATAATAATAAAATTATTCATATTTACTTAAATAGACCGTCTAAAATATTTAAAAGGTTTTTTTTAGCCTATAACCTAACTTTTTTTAACTAATGTGTTTATAAAAAAGTCTAATCTTTTTCTATTTAAAAAAATATAGCCTAACCTAACATATATAAACTAGACCGTAGATCTCTATTAATTAATCCGACCTATTTCCACGCCTGTATTACTGCACATTAGCAATAAATATTACGCAAGAGCACTTGATTGAGATTATAAAAGTCTATGTCAATTTATGAGTTTTAGTCCAACCATAAACTTGCGCGCATTAGATATTTTGATTTGTAAAAAAGTAATAAATATTATTGCTTATATAAAAACTAAATATTACCAACCACTTAGTTTAGTAATTGATACTAAACTATAAGGAGGACCATAGATTGATTCCCACAATTATAATTAGAAAAAAAGATTGAAATTACTTGATGCTAGAACTGATTCTAAATTGAATTAGTCGGTCTAATGAATCTGCAATTACAATCAAAAAGAGACTGAAATTACTTAATGATAAAACTGACCCCAAATCAAATAAGTCGATTTAATGAGCCAGATACTATTGCTAAAAAAACAAAAAACAAAAAAAAATTAATTCAAGTCAAAAAGATAAAGTAGTAAGGCACTAATCTTTCTTAAAAAAATGATGTAAGAGTTTTTTTTACCCAAATCCCAATCATGCAAATTAATTAATGAAATAGAAACATTAAACACACTATGAGAGTGTAGAGAGAGAAAGTTTGTAGAGAGAGAAAGAGGTCAAATCGAGTGGCGAAAGGTTGGGTGTCTTCTTTACAATTTTTGTGGTGCTGGTGTTAGTATTACCCTAACAAGGGTTTTTTCAGAGAGAGAGAGAGAGAAACAATAAAAATTAAAACTTGATAACTCAGATAACAATACTGAAGCTAGTTCCTTATTCCAATTCCCAGAAAAATCAATAATCTTTCTTCACTTCTTTCTCTCTCTCTATTACCATTTGATTTCATGCAATTTTCATTTATGGATCCCTTTGATTTGATTCGTAAAGGTATAAATTTCTTGCTTCACTTTTCAATTTCAGATCTTTCACTTATTAATCTCGTTAAATCTTGTGTTTTTACGATGTAATTTTATTCAATTTTGGTTAATTTGACTTTTTGGGGTTTTTTATATGAGCTGAATTATTTAAGATCTAGGAATTTTTTGTGGCTTTCATAATTGAAGGTTTTGTTATTTGTCAGTTTTCATTTTCTTTTTGTTTACTTTGGTTTTGATTTGTTTGTACTTTTTGTTTTTGTTGTTTCTATGAAATTGGGATTTGGGAATTTTGGAAGTTTGGATTTTTATGTAGTTACTATTCAACTATGAATTCAATTGTGAAGTTCATCTTGGAAACTGTTTAATTACTTGGTTCAGAGAAACTTAGGGTTTTAACCTTATCCTGAAGTTTTTTTTACTAGTTCTGAAATTGGTTAGTGTTCTCAAGTGCATTTTTTGTATTAATTAGATCTGTTAAGTTGTGTTGTAACTCATACTCTGTTTCACAAATGGTTGATTTAGCTTATGGGATTAATTTCAAAGTTACAATTATGAAAACGGCCGGTTATAGTTGCTTTCGTGATAATCAACTTAGTCACGTGCTGTTTATACATGTTCCACTGCTTTTTAATTCGGCAATTCCAAGTGGCGGAGCCGGATTAGATGGAATTCAATGTGGAGTTGCTTTTTTCTTCGTTTTCGTGTGCATGTATTTTGTGATTGGGGATACTATTGATCTACAAGTATGATTGAATTGAATTATTTTGCAGGGTTTGGATGAAGCTGTTTGGAACTTTCTTTGGCTGTTTTTGAATTTTATCCGTGTTTTAGTCATTTTGTTCATATTATAGTCTAGTTAATGATGAGTTTATCAAAGAAAGGGTCTCCGACAGACACAAAGCTGAGCTCTCCAAACAAGGCTGCTTTGAATCCAAATGCGGCAGAGTTTATTCCTTTTTCACTCAGATCATTGCCATCTGGAAGTACTAGCTCGGTAGATGCGACGACAAGGCTTACAACTGCTGGTTCTCTCGGGAAAGCAGTTTTAGATAGATCAGAATCATCTGTTTCTAATAATTCTGATGATGAAGCCCACAATTACTGGCGTTGCCAACTTCCGGATGATATCACCCCTGATTTCAAAGTCATCATGGAAGAAGAAGAACCTCAAGGTCTTAACAATCTCTCTTTAGCAGGCTTATCTATACACGACGAAAATGAGTCCTCAATGTTTCCTTCTACTAATGGAAGTAGATATATACTAAATGAGCAGCAAGAATTATCTCAACAGCACCTCAATGGAAATACCTTTGCTGATAAGTTACGGTTTTCCAATTCAACATACCGGGAGGAACCATCTTCAGCAAGCTTTTTGAATTCATTGGCAAAGCCTTGGGATAGACCGGTTGGGAATAACAACCTGCATAGCAGCGGTCAAGAGGCACTTGCTTATGATGACAATGCTAGGCATGGATTTATAAATGATGTTTTGACTGAGAATGCTATTGTGGACGAGACCGATTTTAACCCTTTGGACTTTTTAGCTTCTCTATTCCCTGGTTTTGCGTCAGAAAGCCTTGCTGAAGTTTACTTTGCCAATGGATGTGATTTACATTTGACCATTGAGATGCTCACTCAGTTAGAGGTGGGTTTGATCTTCATGTACCAACTAACTTGTGGTTAAATTTTGGTTTTTAATAAAGCATGCTGTGATGCAATTATTTGTTAGAAATGCACATCTTGCGATATGTTTTGATACAATATTAAATTTGAATAGATGGTAGCTAAATGCGTAAAGCAATACTTGTGCCTTGTTTTGGCAGGGAAGTTTCTGTCATCCCATAAAATTGTGAGATGACTCCAACGCAGTCCAGCTGGTTTCCTGAATCCTTATACCTTTTGCGTCATGCTAACAAGGGACCTGATAGGGACTATCGAAACTTTATTTGCATTTTTTGGACTTATAATTATTTATTATTTCTTGTTATACGATATTGTAGTGCTAGCATGTCTCAAGCTTTTCTTTTTTCATTCTATGGATGTTATTATCACTTTCTTGACTATTTTCATTTCTCTGGCATACTTCTTTACTGGGGCATTTACGTATACTATATTTACTTTTTCCTCCAAATTTGTAGATTCAAGTTGATAATAATTTCATCCAGAACCCAAGTCCAAAGACTCTGTCATCTCCCAATCTGACTGGAATGGACTTTCCAGCACTTGCTCCAACAAACGGCCAGACTACTGCAAAATATGCAGGAGATAATGTTCAACAAAGTGGCAGTCCTTACTTACCGACTGGCAAAGACTTGCTCATGTTCAAATCTGGCTCTTCTTTTCCATCTAGAGGTGCTACTGACTTTGCTTCAGCTGTCAGGAAATTGGCTTCTCAGGATTCTGGAATATGGAAGTATGATAGAAATGGTTCTGGTGATGCTTCCACTGGGTCAAGTAGGAGTTTAAATGTTCTTGCTAGTGCCTACAATGGAGGACAGGGGAGAACTAACGTTGGGGATAGGTTTCAAAACCGTGGTTCTGGCCGGCCAGCTCCTGTCTGGCTTGAAACTGGTGACGCTGTTGGTAAATATTTATATTTATATGTTTCCATTTTGAGGCAATTTTCTTTTATTCTGGTTTCTTTAACTAATTTGAATGACAGCAAATATGTATTCTGAATTTCGGGAGGAGGCTCGTGATCATGCACGCTTACGTAATGCATATTTTGAGCAGGTGGGTCTTTGATTCATGCTGCAGAGAAGTTGGTGGGTATTTTTATGATAATATAGTGTGATGATTTTGGCTAACACTTCATGGTTGACTCATCAATCTGCTTTCCCTAAATTTCTAGGCATAATTAAGTGCTTATAACACAAGTGCTTATGTATATAAGTTATTTTTATAACAAGATAAAATAAAGTCAAATTGTCTTATCATCTATAAACTGTTTCCATAAGTTATCACAAAGAGTTTATGGAAATAAGCTGAAAATAGTTTATGAACATGCCATAAGTTGTTTCCATAAGCTCTCCCAAACTGTCTCATTGGTGCTTATATCAGTAGATAAGCTCAATTAAGTCAATTCAAACAAGCTCTATATTCTTTTCAACCTTAGATTTTTGCACCAGTGTAATGGAAGCTAACATTTTTGCTACTTGAGTTTCAACCACAAAGCTTTACATACTAGATTGGGATGAGGTGTAACAAGAGGATTTTGCAGGACTTGCGCTAATTTGTATAACTTTTGTTTATTTGTTCATAATTTTAAAACAGGCACGACAAGCTTACCTTATTGGCAATAAAGCCCTTGCAAAGGAGCTAAGTGCTAAAGGGCAACTGCATAACATGCATATGAAAGAAGCTCATGGGAAAGCTCAAGACTCTATTTACCGCCAAAGGTTTGGTTTTCCTCATTGCCATCCACTCTTCCTATCCATGCAACTATTGGTCAAAGCAAAAACTGTATCATGCTATAATGAGAATGCTAATATATTTTTTCCAACATTGTTAAAGCCAGTCTAGAAAAGAAGCTAGCAATACTTTCAGTCGAGGTTCCTCCAATTTTATCAAATGCTTGAATACTCAATTAGGATGACTTTATGCGAATAATTTAAATCAAATAAAAAAGTAATTTTAAACATTTATCAAATTTGAAAAACAGTGTTCTTTTCACTAACGATTGGCTGTTCAACCAGATGAATTAACCAATTCAACTAGAGGTAAAAAGCAACGAGGAAGTAAACCCCGTGTTGTAAATATGAGATTGTTTTGATGAGTGTGTACTTACACAATGGAAGATTGGATTAGAAATACTATCAGTAGAGAGGACTGGCAACAACTATAGGCCAAGATTGATTTAGATGTAAATGGTCTATCCTTACCCAATAATTTAAGCCAGGACCTGATACTCGATTGATCTATGTAACCAAGCCTGCTGAAAAACACTTGCTTGTTTGTTATTTAGGTCGGTTTTTAAGATAGCATTTAACAAACGGGTTAACAAGGGATAAAGTATGGTACAAGTTTTGTTTTATGTTTAGTGCTCTTAAATTGTGGGTTGAGCCTTATGCAACCCTACAAAATCGCTTTTTAAGGTGAGAGATGCCTCCCACTTATAAACATATTTTTAGACCATGTCTTATCAAATGCGGGACTCTCATCATTCACATATTATCTTTGTAGCCCTGACACTTCAGATTGAAGGCAAGTCTGGTGTCCGACAAGCTTCAGTGTCTGATACCGACATATGTTATTACATCCAATTATTATATTTTCTCCAAATATTATTGGTTTTGTTGTGTCATTGTTGTGCCCGTGTTTGTATGTGTGCTATATAACATATTATGAACTGACAGGCAGTGCTGTTCTGTTCGCATGGCAAACACTACCTTATTGTGAGTGTTGATTTTTCAGGAATCCAGTTGGTCCAGAGATGCAGGTTAATGGTAGAGGACATGAAAGAATGATAGACTTACACGGACTCCATGTAAGTGAAGCAATTCACGTGCTGAAACACGAACTGAGTGTGCTAAGAAGCACAGCCAGAGCTGCAGAGCAGCGTTTGCAGGTTTATATCTGTGTTGGTACCGGTCATCATACCAGAGGTTCCCGCACTCCTGCAAGACTTCCAATAGCTGTACAGCGTTACCTACTTGAAGAAGAGGGTCTCGATTTCACCGAACCACAGCCAGGCTTGATTCGTGTTGTGATATATTGAGCCAAAAAAGGAGAGGTATACAAGTTTTTGACAGTGAAAATCCATGAACATAGAGATGTTGTAGTCATTCTTGTATCTGTATATGGGAAGAAAATGTCAGTGTCCAACTGAAAAAAAAATGGAAAAAAAGTATCTTTAGAGGAAAAAAAATGAAAAAGATTTAGAAGCAAAGAGAAGGGTTGTAGTAGAATTGTACCATTAAGGTCTCAATGAGGCATAGTCAGCAGGAACACACCACGTCAAGTTTTTCCTTCTGTTAATTTTGTACTCTAATTTTCATTTTGTTAAATTCCTTTTTTGTTGTTTTTTATTTTTTTACTCAGATGTAACTGATAGAACTCAATTACATGATAGAACTATTCACCATGCCAATTAGATTCAATGCAAAACAATCTTCCAGCTCGGAACAAATGCTGTAGGCCAGATTCACATTTTCATTGTTTGATCGACATTTATAACCCGATTGCGACTGCGATAGCTCTTTATATCATTTTGATTTATGCAAATTCAGACAAGGTTTTGCATACACATTCTCTTTGACCTTGATGAGGGTGTGTCTAAAGGGGATAACAAAGTTGTCTCGTAGGTTCATTTTTTTAATTTGGAAAATAAAATGTAGGCACTAAAAATAGTAAAAATAGAAGGAATGTTTCTTTTTACAAAGATGGAAGTACTGGACCACATCGATAGATTTTTTCAATCTTTGCTAAGTGATGCTATAAAATTCACTTTTGGTCATATGCAAGGATAGAGATTCTCTTCTAGTACTTGTCTACTTCAATATCTTTGCATCCGATGCATTTCTTAATGAGTTACCTTAACCTCTACTAATTTTTAAAAGGGAATTTTTTTTTCCATCTTTGATATGTGAATCACACTTTTGAAAATTCAAAAATGCTAGATATATTTTCGAATGCATCATGAATCATTTTTGTCAAAATTTAGTTTGGAGACGCATTTTCGAATCGAATATTTTTAAAGTGTATTCGGAGATGCATCTCCTAAAATATTACTGAATCCATTTTTTCAATGTTTTTCAATGAGAATTATCTTTTATTCATTTAGTGAAATTTTTGGAGATACATTTCAAAAATATCAAGCAGAAAATTGAGTATATCTCCATCTTGCTTGATCATCAACTTTCATTTCCAATTAACTTTTCGACTCCAAATCATCATTCTTGTGTTTTATCACACAAAAAGGAGCAAAAGTAACTGCAATTTAAAATAAAGTTCATTTATTTCATCCATCATTGTTTACATTAATTTTATTCTTGAGCTAAAAAAAATTGTACGTTGAGTCCGCGGAGATACATATCCAAATTCGCTAATATGAAACAAAGAGTCCGATTGAAGTGGATGCGAAGATTTTAAGATCTGTCAAATATATTATAAACATGTTGCAACATCCGGAACTATCCGTTTTAACGATGTGTAATGTTAATTTTTCGATTATCAATTATCTATGTATTATTGTGTGTTTTAATGTATTATCAAGTTGCTATGATTATCTATTATAAATTTTTTATTATAAATTTTTCCATACTTTCTCATTTTTCATTTGAAGAATATATTTTCTGATATACATCTCTAAATATATTAAAATATAAATTTAGAAATACATTTTTGAACTAAAATTAAATAAATTTAAAAAACGGTGAAAAATAAATTCCCTTTTTAAAAAGCTATATCTTTTCTGATTTATCAATTCGAATAGAAAAGTCACTGACTTTGTTTGCTTCTGATGAATTTATTTTGACATGAGTAGTTTTTAAAAATCACGTAAGTGAGAAAGCAGCTCCTCCTTAAACGCTCTTGTCCATTCATTAACCATGAAAATATAGATTCGTCATCCTACTTCACTAAAAATAGTTGTCTTTACACATTAAAAAAATAGTGTGGGCCTAACTAATTTTTTTGTTTGTGTGGAACCCCCTCCTTCACCTCTCTAACGAACACCTTGGAATAAAAATATCCTATTCAAAGTCTAAAATGTGAAGGGTATTTTTGGTGTTCAAATTTTAAAATTCAAACGAACTGTATATAACAAAAATAACATAAATTAAAATATCAATTAAATAGAAACAAGATTGTGAATGAAGTAAACTAGTTTCTTTATTGATTCCATCAAATGTCATCGAACAAATTAAGTTGGAATAGATGATATGAACAAATATTACTAAGGAACATCTAACTAGATCGATATGCAGGAATGATATTGACCAATATAAAGAATATTGATGAACTAAACACGTATATTCGAGTTGATTGCATAACGATGATGCTTAATATTAACCATGCTTCTTGTATCGTCATAGATGAGGCGACTATTCAATTGATTTTTTAACTTACACAATGTAACATTGACTTTGATCCCAAATAAAATTTCTCTTGTTGTAATAAACTACAATTAAGTTAGAGTTCATTTCAATTTGGTAAAAATTTATTGTTTTGTGTTGTAAAATAAAATTAACCAAACAAATCAATCTATACAAGTTTATAGTTACATGGATTATAGTCCACTCAAACTGTCGTTGCGTTAAAAACTGCACAAATTGTTGAATCAATCTAAACCGCATATCAGAAATTCCTTTGTTAATCAAGTTCAGATTCTATAATCTGAATATAAAACTAATATATTTTACACATTTAGATTATACAATTCGAACTAAAACAAATACACCATTTTATAAGATTTTAAACAAACCCAATCTTTGATAAATGTGTTCGGATTAAAATTTATAATCTGAATGTGTAATTAATATATTTTACACATTGAAATTATTTTCAGACTAATGTTTTATAGTAAAATACATGTTCAACTTATAATTCAACCTGTATTTCACCAAAAGATCACCAATTAACCTTAACATGAAAACAAAAAATAATATTAAAAGAAAAATGCCCATTAAAATACATAGCATTAAATTATCCAAAATATATAATATCCAGTAGACTAAAATTGCTCCTAAGGTATCCATATTTCTTTGGGATGTTTTGTTGCTTGTCATTATATTTGTTATTTTAGTAATAAAGTTTCTCACAATAAGCACGCTTGAACATCTTCTAAAAATGATTTTTTTTTTTCATGCATAAAAAGTGTTTTAGTACATAAAATAGATCTTTGACTAAAAGTCAATGCATGTTGATTTGAATCAACAGTTTGTGATCACATCAAAAATTTCTGAAAGGCATGATTGAAATTATGCATGACTTTAACTCGAATCACAAAATATTTAATTTTCTAAAAGTTGGCTTGGGAAACATGATTCAGATCTTAAGAACGCTTGCTTCGAATGATGAGCAAGATTGTGAAATTGGAATTTTGTTTTTGAAAATGTGATTCGGATTATTGGTTGGCTTGATTTGAATCATGAGCGAATAATTTGATTTTGAAATCAGTTTTGGAAGCGTGATTTAAATCACACGACTCAAATCATTGAACAAAAATCTGTGTTTTTCCATCTACTTGATTCAACTCATTCTTTCACTAGATTCAATTTAATCATAAGTCGTTGTTTGGATTCAAATAGTCATTTTCACTGTTTTTTATGTCCAATCTCTAGCACATATATAAACATTTTCTCTCTCATATTTTCAATAGAATCTTTGATAACTTTAGTTGTTCATCATTTCTTGAGTGAAAATTTGGTTTGTGTAAAATTTTCTAAAACTTTATCTTTTACCTCAAACAATAAACACCATTGATGAGTATGAGTGTGTGAGTTCTTGTTGTGAGGTGATTCATTAGAGGTACTAATGATTTTGTGAATGCTTTCAAGATAAAAAATTAGGTTATTGGATTTGTGGCGAGTGAATTCCAGTAAAGAAGAAAAGAAGTTTTCTCTAAAGAGAATTTAAAGTTTATAGCATCTATCATTAGTTCAAAGACTTAAACAAGTTAATTTTAGTGGAATTGAGTGAAGATTGCTGCAGAACCGGAGCTTGGAGTGCTTGTGATATGTGAAGGTGAAGACAATATGATCCATATAGTCAAAATAGTTTTGGAAATTTTGATCTTAAGTTACTAGAGGTTAAACAGAGACGAATGAGTGCTTGTGAATATTCTACACATACAAGAACTAAGACAATCTCTCGGGTTGGTACCAGACCATACAATATTCACATATGATTCATCTAAAGTAGAAGCATATCTCATGGAACATGCATGTGAGATAAATATTGTTAGAAAACAAATTACTTTCTATGTACGCAGTCTCATAATCTTAACCATGAATATCTAAAAAATGCTATAACATCCATACCTACATCAATATAGATTAAGCTCATTGTACATGTAATCTAGGGCACCAATTCCCCCAAGAGAATTCATCGTTCTTATCAATGTCACTAAAAATGCACATACACCATATTCACATAGGTGGATCTTGTTGTTTGAGAAAATGATCAAACCCATAAAAAACATATCAACTACGATGGTGTATTTCCTATGGAGGACTCTTCTCACATCGTTACCACATCTGTCACATACCTTTGCTGCATTTTATTTCAAACTCATGTTTTAGGAAGCCGAATCATGCATGATCCCATATTGGACCGTGCATCTTTGGCATGAGTTTATTTCCCCCTTCGAATTCAATTATAGCTTGGCGCACTATTCATGGAGTATCACCTACAAATGAAAGACTAATTAAGCTTGAGTGTATAGTGGTTTTGGTTTCTCAGCTTTGCCTGGCTGACCAAGAAAGCACTCTCATATTTTCCTTCACTATAGGTTCACTATAGCACTATGGATTTGATTTGGAACTTTGTTTGGGGTATCTTTAGACCATACTACCTTTATATCTATTTTTGAGAGTTGAGCCAAGTCTTGGAACAACCAAGTTCACCATATTGTGCTAGAGGTTATTATGCATATCTTGCATACAATTTGGATAACAAGGAGTGATATTCGATTTAGCAATGCACATCCAATGTTGCATGCGACTATAATGAAAATTCAAATGACAATCATGATAAGTGCAACAACTATCAAAGGACACACATATGGAGCACAAGTAGATCTCTTGATTCTTATAAGCTTCACATCCCCCAACCTAGAATGAATGCACCTAAAATTATCTTGGTCCTTTAGAAATCCCCTATGATATTTCGGGTTAAGGAAATACATAGGTCTATTGTGGATAATTCTTAAGCTTGTGGTGTTATTGTTGAAATATAAACTTGATTTGGGCCTAAATTAATTATTTGTATTTTGGGCTTAGTTATTTTGGGCTTAGATAATTTTGGGTAGTGTTTCTAGAGAATTCTTGTAGTGTTTGGAATTTCTAGATATTTCTTATAGTTGTAAAATTCTCTAGAATACTCTTTGAATCTCTAGAGTTGAGAACTCTCTAGAATTAGTGTGTCTAGATTTCTCCTTAGAGTAGTATAAATAGAGATGTAATCCTACACATTTGCATCAAGCAAAAATACAAAGTTCTCTCTTCCATAAAGAATTCTCCTACCTATCAAGTTCTATTCAAGCCTCCAATATTTCTAAACACTTGTCCTACACACAAAAACAACCTTAATTCCAACAAAATGGTATCAGAGCTTCAAGGTCCTCAAAAGATGGCGAATGGAGGTTTCCCTTTTCAAATGCCGATGCTCACAAAGAACAACTATGATAATTGGAGTATCAAGATGAAGGCGCTACTAGGATCTCAAGATGTGTGGGATGTCGTTGAGAAAGGCTTCAAGGAGCAAGATGAAGCCTCACTAAGCCAAGGTGCAAAAGATACATTGAAGGAGTCAAGAAAGAGAGACAAGAAAGTTCTCTTCCTCATTTATCAATCGGTGGATGAAGATACTTTTGAGAAGATATCTAACGCAACGACGGCCAAAGAAGCATGGGACAAGCTTCAAACTTGCAACAAAGGAGTTGAGCAGGTAAAAAAGATCCGTCTTCAAACTCTTAGAGGTGACTTTGAACGTTTGTTTATGGAGGAGTCCGAATCAATTTCTGATTATTTTTCTCGAGTATTAGCCGTAGTCAATCAACTTAAAAGAAATGGTGAAGATGTTGATGATGTGAAAGTCATGGAGAAAATAATTCGCACTTTAAATCCAAGTTTTGACTTCATTGTTACCAACATTGAAGAAAATAAGGATTTAAAGACCATGACCATAGAGCAACTCATGGGTTCTTTACAAGCATATGAAGAAAAACAAAAGAGAAAAATTGAACAAAAGGAGGCTATAGAGCAACTAGTACAACTCAACATAAAGGAAGCAAACTATGTAAACTACAGAAGCCAAAGAGGAAGAGGACGTGGCCAAGATCGTGGACATGGACGAGGACGTGGAGGATAAGGAAGAGGAGGTTACAGCAACTACTCTAACAACTTCAACAATGGAGAAAGAAGTTGGAATCCACAAGCGACAAGAGGTCGTGGAAGAGGAAATTCATGGTCGAGGTACGAAAAATCACAAATCAAGTGCTTCAACTGCAACAAGATTGGTCACTATGCATCCGAGTGTAGATTCTCGAAGAAGGTTGAAGAGAAAGCTAACTTTGTAGAAGAAAAAGGGGGAGAAGAAGAAACTTTGCTACTCGCATGTCAAAACCAAGTTGAAGAGAAAAGAAACAAGTGGTACCTCGACACTGGTGCAAGCAACCACATGTGCGGCGATCGAAGCATGTTTGTAGAGATCAATGAAGCGGCAACTGGCGATGTCTCATTTGGAGATAACTCGAAGATACCGGTCAAAGGCAAAGGTAAAATTCTCATACGCTTGAAGAATGGTAGTCATCAATTCATATCCAATGTCTACTATGCGCCTAACATGAAGAATAATATTTTGAGCTTGGGACAATTTTTTGAGAAAGGCAATGACATCCACTTGAAAGAACATAGTCTTTTCTTAAGAGATTGTAGACATAACTTGATTGCTAAGGTACCTATGTCAAAGAATAGAATGTTCCTTTTGAACATTCAAAATGATGTGGCAAAGTGTCTCAAGGCTTGCTATACCGATTCTTCATGGCTATGGCATCTACGATTTGGGCATCTCAACTTCGATGGTCTTGAACGTTTGGCAAAGAAGGAGATGGTGAGAGGATTGCCTAGCATCAACCACCCAGACCAACTCTGCGAAGGATGTCTAATTGGGAAGCAATTCCGAAAAAGCTTTCCAAAGGAATCAACATCAAGAGCCACAAAGCCGCTAGAGCTCATACACACCGATGTTTGTGGACCAATCAAACCCAACTCTTTTGGTAAGAGTAAGTACTTTCTCCTCTTTATTGATGATTATTCAAGAAAAACATGGGTTTACTTCTTGAAGGAGAAGTCAGAAGTGTTTGAAAACTTTAAGAAGTTCAAAGCTCTTGTGGAGAAAGAAAGTGGTCTTTCCATTAAGGCCATGAGATCTGATCGAGGAGGAGAGTTCACTTCAAATGAGTTCAATAAATATTGTGAAGACCATGGAATTCGTCGTCCACTAACTGTGCCAAGATCGCCACAAGAAAATGGAGTAGCAGAGAGAAAGAACCGAACCATAATTAACATGGTGCGAAGCATGCTCAAGAGCAAGAAGATGACGAAGGAGTTTTGGGCCGAAGCAGTGGCATGTGCAGTTTACTTGACAAATCGCTCCCCAACAAGAAGTGTGCACGAGAAGACACCACAAGAAGCATGGAATGGAAAGAAGCCCGGGATCTCTCACCTCAAAGTGTTTGGAAGTATTGCCTATACCCATGTTCCAGATGAAAGAAGAACAAAGCTCGATGATAAAAGTGAGAAATATGTGTTTGTAGGTTACGACTCAAGCTCCAAAGGATACAAGCTTTATAATCTAAATAGTGGAAAAGTCATCATAAGCCGCGACGAGGAGTTCGATGAAGAAGATTGTTGGGATTGGTGTGTTCAAGAAGAAAGGTATGATTTTCTTCCTTACTTTGAAGAAGAATGATAGGAAAAATAGCAAGTGTAATATTTTCACCGGTGTAGTTATAATGGGTTTTACCCCAAGTATCGATCACGAGGATTGCGTAGACAATACAAGTTATTATACGAAGTCAATTAAACAAAAGAGCATAAGGGTGTTGTTTTATATGACCAACGAAATAGATTAAAATACTAAATAAGCTGAAAATAAAGTTGAGCTTTTGATAATATGGAAATAATGCTAAGGTAAGGTGTGTGATTTAATCTACAACTCCTCTGGATGAAGATCTCTTTAATAAGTTTATAGAATTCAATTATTTATTCTTAAGGATGTTTTCCTAAGTCCTTAGTGAAAACCTTTTGGTTGACAATCCTATAACCTAAGTCCTTAGAGAAAGAGGAGAAAACCAAATCTTTAATTTATCAAGAATTTCTAAATAACCTCACTGTATCCCTAGTCCCAGGTGATAACGATAAGGTTCAATTGTATACAAACCTTAACAATTGTAGTCCCACAAATTGTTAACCACATAACAATCCTTATTGATCCGATATAGAAAGCATTATAATCATTATACAATCGAATTGAATAATACGAACATTTGATTAACGAAATACCAAATCCAGAGTTATTACAGATCAAATCAGGGACACCCCCCTAGCATTGGGGGGTTTAGCCTCTCATAATATTCAAGAAACACAAATTGAAAAGTTTAGACATTACAAATATTTGAGAGAACTCTGATCTTCAATGGTGTCCACCGTTGAATCTCTTCGTCTTCCAAAACCTTGTTGAAGTTCTCTTTTCTTCTCTGCAATTCTATCTTATGATCTCCAAAAAGTGTCTTCTCTCTTGCCCTAAAGTTGTTTTTATAATCTATCTTCCATTCAGGTTAAAACCAAATACCAAAAATACCCTTAATGATCCCATTTGAGTGAGAAAACACATAAACATATATTCAGCACGCGCTCATCAACACGGGCCGTGTTGCTGCACACGGGCGCCCGTGTTGTTCTTCTGTACCTTGGCTAAAAAAAACACATTTCCAGGCACTTTCTCACACGGGCCGTGTCTGTGAACACGGGTGCCCGTGTAGATCCTCTGTCTTAGGTCCAAAATTGCATTTCCAGCCACATTTCAACACGGGCCGTGTTGCTCCACACGGGGGCCCGTGTTGACCTCTGAACTCAGCATTTCCGGCTTCTTTTCATCCACTCGTGCGCGCCACAAGTTCCTATTTTTCCCATGCATCAACCTGGCCACAACACAATCAACCGGCGCATAAAAAGACACTTTTTGTAACACTCATAAAGTATTAATATGCAACAAAATCACACAATTGAAAATACGAAAACTTACTTTAAAACACATGCAAATGCCACTTAGTGTTACCAAAACCATGAATTCTTGTCGGAAAAAGGTGCGAAAACTTACTAGAAATGGTGACCGATCAAAGAAGAAGAAGAAATTGAACAACCAATGATAGAGGAACATCTTACACCACCGACACCAAGGTTGGAAGAAACAAGCTCAAGTGAGAGGACACCGCGACTAAGGAGCATTGAAGAGCTTTATGAGGTAACCGAAAAACTAAACGACATTAACCTCTTTTGTCTTTTTGGTGATTGTGAGCCTCTAAGCTACCAAGAAGCGGCGGAAAACATAAAGTGGAGAGACGCCATGGACGAAGAAATCAAGTCAATCACGAAGAATGATACGTGGGAACTTACTACACTTCCACGAGGACACAAAGCAATCGGAGTAAGATGGGTGTACAAGGCGAAGAAGAATGCAAAAGGAGACGTGGAGAGATATAAAGCAAGATTGGTGGCGAAAGGATATAGTCAAAGACAAGGAATTGACTATGATGAGGTATTTGCTCCCGTTGCTCGTCTTGAAACTATTAGATTGATCATTTCTTTGGCAGCCCAAAATAAATGGAAGATCTATCAAATGGATGTGAAGTCGGCCTCCTTGAATGGTTTCCTCGAAGAAGAAGTTTATATCGAGCAACCATTGGGCTATAAAGTAAAAGGGCAAGAAGAAAAAGTCTTGAAGTTGAAGAAGGCATTATATGGTCTTAAGCAAGCACCAAGAGCTTGGAATGTTCGAATCGACAAGTACTTTCAAGACAAGAACTTCATCAAGTGTCCATATGAGCATGCACTTTATATCAAAGCGCAACGTGGAGATATTTTGATTGTGTGCTTGTATGTAGATGACTTGATTTTCATAGGAAACAGTTCAAGCATGTTTGAAGAGTTCAAGAAAGACATGACAAATGAATTTGAGATGACAGATTTAGGGCTCATGGCATATTATCTCGGCATCGAAGTAAAGAAAGGAGACAAAGGAATTTTCATCACCCAAGAAGGTTATGCCAAAGAAATACTTAAGAAATTCAAGATGGATGACGCCAATCCAGTTGGCACCCCGATGGAATGTGGAAGCAAGTTGAGCAAGCATGAAAATGGAGAGACTGTGGATCCAACTCTTTACAAAATTTTGGTTGTAAGTTTACGTTACTTGACATGTACAAGGCCGGATATTCTCTATGCCGTAGGAGTTGTACGTCGCTGCATGGAAGCTCCAACAACAACTCACTTCAAGGCGGCAAAGAGAATTCTTCGATACATTAAAGGTACAACAAATTTTGGCTTGCACTATTACTCTTCTAACAATTATGAGATTGTTGGCTATAGTGATAGCGATTGGAGTGGAGACTTGGATGATAGAAAGAGCACTACTGGTTTTGTGTTCTTTATGAGAGATACTACTTTCACTTGGATGTCAAAGAAGCAACCTATAGTCACACTATCAACTTGTGAAACCGAGTATGTCGCCGCCACATCATGTGTTTGTCATGCAGTTTGGCTAAGGAACTTGTTGAAGGAGTTAAAGATGCCACAAAAAGATCCTATGGAAATATGTGTTGACAATAAATCAGCACTTGCTTTAGCAAAGAATCCCGTCTTTCATGAAAGAAGTAAGCACATAGACACACGTTACCACTTCATAAGAGAATGCATTGAGAGAAAGGAGGTGAAGTTGAAGTATGTGATGTCTCAAGATCAAGCTGCCGACATTTTCACCAAGCCACTCAAGTTGGAAACTTTCGTGAAGCTAAGGAGTATGCTTGGAGTCACAAATCAAGTTTAAGGGGGGATGTTGAAATATAAACTTGATTTGGGCCTAAATTAATTATTTGTATTTTGGGCTTAGTTATTTTGGGCTTAGATAATTTTGGGTAGTGTTTCTAGAGAATTCTTGTAGTGTTTGGAATGTCTAGATATTTCTTATAGTTGTAAAATTCTCTAGAATACTCTTTGAATCTCTAGAGTTGAGAACTCTCTAGAATTAGTGTGTCTAGAGTTCTCCTTAGAGTAGTATAAATAGAGATGTAATCCTACACATTTGCATCAAGCAAAAATACAAAGTTCTCTCTTTCATAAAGAATTCTCCTACTTATCAAGTTTCTATTCAAGCCTCCAATATTTCTAAACACTTGTCCTACACACAAAAACAACCTTAATTCCAACAGTTATTTTCCATGATCATATGACGAATTTCTTCGGAGGATTTGCTAAAAACTCCTCTTTACATCAGTATTGCATGAAAAACTTATGACTATTATTCTGGATTTAGAAATGACAACTACTAAAGGTTAGAGTAATATTTGGATTGAGAGAGATTCCCAGATTGCTATTGGGGCTTTTGAAAAACCAGATATAGTCATCTGAAACTTTCGTAGTAAATGGGGGAAATTGTCTACTTGGTGTGAATATTGTTTACTCCCATATTTTTTTTCGTGAAGAGAATTCTTGTGTTGATAATTTAGCAAACTTTGGTCACTCGATTACTTCGTTAATGTGGTGGAATACTGTCCCATCCTTTATAAAGGATGAATTCTTAAGTGATAAGTTCAATCTCACTTGTTATCGTTTTTCGTAGTTTTAATTTTTTTTCCTTTTTTTCGTGGTTTGATTTAGTCCTCGTGTACAAGTTTTTATCTTTTTAATTTATATTTATGAGCTATGGACAAGTGAAAGATGTGACTAAGCATGCCAACATAGTTTATATGTTTAGTTTCGGCCCCTTTTGATGGCATGATTCCATTAATTCAATATATATAAAATACTCCAATCAGATAGAATTTAGAATATCATAATTGGAATATTAATATGGTGGTACTGATACATCAAAGTAGTATAAAATTGACATAAATACATGAAGTCACATAATATACATCTAATGTGCGTACAAAATACATGTCAAGATACATAATACTATGATACCCAACGCAAATAAGAATAAAAAGGAAAGTTGCCTCACATCCATTAAGATATATTGCCATTCCCTTTTCTTGAAGCTTGATATATTGGAAAGTTGCCTCACATCCATTAAGATATATTGGAAAGGAATATCAAGATTTTTTGCGCGTTCTTGAATGTATATTTCGTAATCAAACAGGTCAATCCAGACAAGGTGGTAGGTCGCACCGTAAAACTAACTTAACAGAAGAACTAGTAGAACATCACAAATTTCGTAAAAACTAGGTTTGATTTGAGAAGAGCTATCATACATTTTAATTTAAATTATAGAATATTACAATCCTTAAAAATATAGAATATAAAATCATTCCAATTTTTTTTTTATAAAGAGCACCACTCATTGAACCTCTATAAGATATTAAAATAAAAACAAAATTCTTCAATATCGAAAAAAACAAAATAAAATTGTGTTTTGAAATATAAAATTAAAATAACAAACTGGTAGTAGTTAAAAATTAAAAATTTCACCAAAAAAGTTGTAGAATAAAAAGTTTTATTATTAAAGAATATAAATATAACTTAAATTAAAGTTTGTATAAAAAAAATAGTATATAAATCAATTTTATATATTATATTTTAGATTGATAAAAACAAAAGTTTCATCATAGAGTATAAAAATGTTTCATTTTAAATTGATTGAAAATGTAATACATAATTTAAATTAAACCGAGAAAGTTTTGATTCTCCAACTTCGATGGCGAAATTTTTTTCTTATTTTTTATTTTAGATTTCAAAGAATAATTTTGTCAAAAAAAAGAATAATTTTATTGCATTTTTCTATACTTATATATATATATATATATATATATATATATATATATATATATATATATATTATTTTTATTTTAATAATCTAAAATCAAATGTGAAAGAGGTTGAATGAAAGGTTGTTTTCATTAAAAAGTGAAACGATACAATATTTTTTAGTTTAAAGATTTAAAACTATTATAAAATAAAAATAAAAATTTTATAACGCATTATAAAAAATCAGAAAAAAACAATTTTTTATATAGAAAATAATAAAATAATTGAAATGTTTACTACATCTATTTTAGAAAGAGAATCTGACAGAATCAAATAAAAAAAATATATTAATAATCTATAATAATATTTAATTTAGACGGTCAGATTAAATTATGTCCTTTTTCTTTAGTGGATATGCGGGTGAAAATATAAACGGTATTATTTATTTATTTGAGTATTTATTTTTTATTTAAATTTAATTATCTATAAAAAGTAAAAAATAGAATGAAAGAGATATGTACACTGCCAACTGCCATATAAGAGAGTTAGGAAAAGAGAAGTTGAGATTAAAAACAAAAGTTGAAAAGGGTATAATTGGAACAAAAATAAGCTACACCAAATCCAAATTTTGTCTTTGTATGTACTAGCGTCGAGACGGACACTTAAATGTATGTCTATCCGCTTTCTTCGATATGCAGCGGGTAAAAATATAAACAATATTTTTCATATTTTGATTTTTTAATTTTATTTATTTAATTATTTATAAAATAATTTTAAAAAATAGAATGAAAAAGAAATAAAAACTAGAGGCTGAAGTTAAAAAAAAAATTAAAAAGAATATAATTGAAAGGAAAATAGGCTACACCAAAATTATGTTATATATATATATATATATATATATATATATATATATATATATATATATGGAAGAAGTTATTGGTACTAGGTAGTTGCTAGCAAGTGTCACTATTTCCTTTTTATTTTAGCCCGAGCTAGTGCTAACAAGTAGAAGAAAGATGGCACAAAAAAAACGTGGCCACTTTAAAGTTTCAATAATGTACTTAATTATGGTATGGTATGGTCGATATGATAGAGACTCTTTCTTGCCAAGTATGATCACCATCTTTTGTTCTCATGCTTCCTCAACAACAAATGAATAAAGATAAACAATAAGCTAGCTATAGACTTGAAATATGTCACCATTCAAAAACAACATCTCACTATTCAAAAACAACTTAAAATTAGCCAGAGAAATTAGTAACAAAAATATGAAATATTTCACAAGTTTTTTAAAGCTAAACTTAATGATAAATTTAGAGTAATTATACACTGTTTCTTTTAAATTACATTTGCTAATTTAAAATTTCTAGTAACACATAACAGTTCCAAAGCCCATATATTCTAATTCCTAATTGCTCCTTAGTCAAAGAGCTTATATAAATTATTATTTATAATTAAAGTTAAAAAAAAAACAAATGATATTGAAGAGATTTGGATTCTCTTAGAATTGTATTGTGCAGTGCAACGTAGAATCATCAGACTTAAGAGGTTGATTCATTGATTCTACTCCACACTGCACGGTTCAATTGCAGTAGAGAATCCATTAACGAGAATGGAGAGAGAGAGGGAGACAGAGTTGTTTAAGTGTGGGATGTTTTGTTGCTGTAAGAAACATTCATGAGAATCAAAAGTTCCAACTCCAAAGAGAATGGTTTGAAAAGGAATCTTCACATTCAATTTGGTCCACACTATCCTCCACAAAAAGTTGATTAGAATATTGTATCTCACTCGAGTATTGCATCTTTTCTAGCCCATAATAACCAAAATGAGAGCCATTAGCAACTCCATTATTCATGTCATCCAACATATCCTCAAATGTCCAATCCATCCTCCTCAAATCACCCTCATTATCATAAAAAGGAGATGAATAAGAATTAGAATTGGCATCATTTTGTGACTCTAACAATGGCACTTGTTGATCTTCTTCTTCTTCAGGAGTACTACTCAACTCAATTGGTGGTGTGTACTCATTGGCAAACCTAGCTGCAATCTCTTGAATCTCTTGTGGTGAAAGAGAGTTATGAGCAGCTACATTAATGGTAAGAGGTGTATTAGGAAAATTGAAACTAGCTTGAGGACCACGTAGACAATAAAGAGCTGCATCAAATGCTCTTGCAGCTTTCTCTTGTGAGTCATATGATCCTAACCATATTCTCTCACGGCTATTTGGAAGCCTAATTTCAGATACCCACTTTCCCCATTTTCTCTTCCTCACACCTTTGTACAACTTGTTATTATTAGTACTAATAGGGTTATTGTTGGAACAAGATGTGTTGTGATCATTGGTAGCATTGATGATATTAGTAGGATTAGAACTAGCCATGTGTGGTCATATATGGTTGGTTTATGATGAGTGGATATAGGTTTAGCTTGCTTTTATATATAAGTTTTGTGATCATTTCCATGAAATTGACAGGTTCATTTGAATGGTTAACATCATTAATGAAATGAAATGTAGATAGAAAAATATATATTTTAATACTAACTTTTTCATGGGTCTATTTTTCTCATAAATAAAATGTATAATTTTTGTATGAATATAAATTAGGTGTAGCAAAAGACATTAGTTAGACTTACACATTATAATGAATTACTATACAAATAATGACTATAAAATGCATTCATATTTTAATGAAAGACATGTTTTGAATAAAATTATTTTAATTTACAGTATTATGTTTTAAATAAAATTATTTTAATTTACAATAATGTGATGATCACCTTCTCGTTTATAAAGTTTTACGTTATTATTCAATAAAAATATATTATTCTGATATGTCATATTGAAATTCTGGTATGATAGACTCAGGATGTCACTCAGGATGTCAAGACATCTGATCTGTTATCAGCTTAGCAAAGGCAGAACATAACGATCCACAATTTTTGATTACCTCTAAGAAGAAGGAGTCCATGAGTACTAGGATCATGTTTGTTCAGTCAACATAACCAGATTGTACACTTCATTGAATCTGATGTTATACACGATGTTACAACATCCAAGAATGAACAGACAATACAATGCAGAAGATAAATAACACAATGAATTGTTAACCCAGTTCGGTTTAACTACCTACTATGGGGGCTACCAAGCCAGGAAGAAGATTTCACTATCAGTAGTACTATTTTATGTAAACAACATCTGGTTTACAGATAAACAACCTCTGATTTACCTAGTCACTACCCAATGCAACCTTTATCTTAGAACTCCATCTAAGACAAGAGAACCTCTGCTCACTCCCTAGTGATACCTAACTGTTACAACCCTGCAACATCTATTTAAACAATTAACAATAAAAACTAACTTGACCTTGCTTCACAGCTTCAATCAAGAACATAATACTCAACTCTTACCTACAGGTTTCGAGTGAGAACAATAACTTCTCTTACTTACAGGTTTCGAGAAGGACATGGCAGTCATCCCACAGCCTGGGTGGTCTACCTATACAAACTCTAATGACTACATCCTTTCTATACACGGTTTGCTCTCTCAAACTAGGTTACAAAGGTTTCTATTTATAACCTATTCCCAAATGGACTTGGGCTTACAATCGCAACACTACTAGCTGTTACAAATCAGCAGATATCTTCTGCTAAAAGAAAGATCTTCAATCACAAATTTCCTAATTTATCTCCTAAATAAGAAACTGCTGAATCTTCAATATTCTGATTTGATTCTTCAATATTCTGACTTGATTCTATTGACCTTTAAATCTGCGCCACATAGGATTACATAATATTCCATAGAATATTCTGTATCTGTTGAGTATCAGACTGAATCTTCATGTTCCAGTTCTGCAGGCGCGATGTCATGAGTTGATGTCATTACATTCCATATAACATCTTGCTTTTTTACCTGTTTTGTTCTTTTATATTTGCAAGACTTATACATTTTATTACATTTTACTGCTATTATATTTTAGCCAAACATAGATACCAATCAGCCAATAAAAACATAACACATATAAATAACGAGATATATAATTGTCATTGGTTGACAATATGAAATTAATTTATAATTATCTGTGTATCAATTTTTTTATAATATATATTCAAATCATATCTCATGTATTGTTAAATTTTTAACATATTTTGTCACACATTCAACATTAGATATAAATAGTATTTTTTATCATATACAAATAGTCTATGAAAAGAAATTTAATCTTTGTATTCTTTTAATTCTTATCAAATGATTTCTACTTATGCATGTGTCAATTAAACATGTATATATGTAAATTTAAATTTATAATTAAATATATACTAATTTAATAAAAATTAGTTATTATTTTATAGTGCAAGTATCCCAATCTTTAATAAAAATAATATGTAATTTCAAATTTAAACTTATTAAAAAATATAGTTGAACAATTAATTCTAATTCAAATTATTTTGTATGTAAGGATTACCCTAGTTATAAGCATATACTCTTAATGCACCCCTTCACGTTTAGAATTAGACATTTAGAACGTGAAAATAAATTATGGGTGATCAGATAGCGAAAATTTAATAGGAGATGGTTCATCGAATCTTAAACGAGACTCTTGACATGTTAAAAAATATAATAGGACTTGACTCAATCCAACAAAATCAATTTATATCTACGCGACTACTAATATGTAGTAACATAAACTTATTTAATATTGTTTAAATTCTAATAGCCAAACTAAAATAACAATTAAAACTCTAATTTAGAGTGTGTTTGGATGAAATATTTTAACGAGGTAATGTAATTGCACAAAATTTATTGTTTGGATACAAAAATGAAGAATTGTTAAAATGATGGAAATTTATGGAGTATTTTATCTAAATTAAATTTAATCATTTTGAAATGACACCAAAAACCAAAGAATTTGAAATTTCTTCATACTCCCTAAAATGTATTTGTTACTATTATTTCTTCAAATTTTGCAAATTAGTCCTCATATTTTCCAAAATTACGAAATTGACCCTAATTTTTTAAATTTTATTTGCAAATTAGTCCTTAATAATTTTCAAAATTTACAATTTGGTCCTTCAAATTTTTAAAAATTACAATTTAGTCTCTACTTCTCAATTTTTTAACTTGATCCAAAAAAATTATATTTTATAAAAAATGACCCAAAAACTCTAACAATGAATTAGCTTAATACTCCATCCAAACAAAATAATTTAAAATGAATGAATTTTAATTAAATCATTTGAATTGCTTTGAATTTTAAATTCTTTTAAAATTTCTAATTACCTCATCCAAACACACTCTTAGAATTTGTGATTACTATTGATAAAAATATTAAATATTTTATAAGAAGAATATAAAAAAATTAGAATAATAGTTATAACCAATAACAATTGAAATTATATATTTTTCTTGTAATAAAAGGTTAGAAATAACTCTTTGATTTGTAAAAGAAAGTTTATGACCTAAGATGACTGGTCCCAAAACCTTTCTATTCTCAATATATCATAAGATCTTATTTCTTTTAATTTTGTCATTGAAATTCTATGTAAGGACGGAGATAGAGTTAGTGCAAGTGAAATGAAGTAGTTAGGTTATCATGATAGAATTTGAAGCTTCAAACGTGTTGATCAGAAAAAGGTTTAAAAAGTGACACGTGGCATATCACTAGGGGTACTATTACTCTACGACAATGATGCATGAGGACATGGTAGGGCCACACCTTAATTTAATAATAAAAACAATTTTGTACGAAAGAGCACGTGGAGAAATTCCTCAACAAGTTGATGCCATTGTTTTGGACAATTCAAGCTTTTTTGTTTCTAAATTATCTTTTGGTAAAGATATTCTTTTCTTGTTGAATTTTGCAATAGATATTTTCATCTAACAGAAGACTTAATATTGGTAATTTTTAATGTATTGAAAGTATATTACATATATAAAAGAAATATTGGTATACAAATAATAAATATTGGTATCTTTGTGGTAGTTCCTATGATTAGTTTGTTGTTGTCTCTGTCGATCTCAATAAAACTTCTTAAAAAATATATTGAGAATGCGTGAAAAAGTCTTTTCTGGTATGAAAAGTTTGAAGTATGTATGGCTTGGCTGGTAGTGATTATGATGGTATTGCCATGGGCTGACCACCGCCAATTATCTGCATTCGCTTTCTCTCTTTAAAGACCGCCTGCCCTTCTTGGTCAGTATGAACAACAAACTAGCTTTGTGATGAAGGAAGTAGAGTTATCAGACTCCGATTGAGCAGGTGTTGCAAAGCTTGAGACAATGGCATGTGCTGTGGAGCCAATGACCTTTTGGGTTTGGATTTCCAAGTACGTTGGCCACCCTGTTGCCTACGCTAATCTTTCTGCTTCTTGGTTAACAAGGTTCTTAGCTCGTCTTGCCCCTTGGACAAATTCAGAATCAATGTTTGGAACTGGGCATTCTGAGTCTGAAAATTTCTGACTGATTGCTCGAGATTCATTTGTGCTGAAATAAACCGCGAGAGAAGATGAGAGATCTGTTGTGGAAACCTGTTATGCGATGTTATGAATGCAAATGCAATGTTTTCAAGGATCTTTAGGAAATTTAGTTTGCGACATTTAGACATTGAATTAGTCACAGTTTCGTCTGAAGAATCTTGGCTTTCGTCCTTGAACGTCCTTATTTGAGAATCAAGCTCACCATATCGAGTGGGCCATCGCCTCTGATTCGGAATACCTGTTCTTCTGAATTGGAAGGCGTATGGCTCGAGGAAAATAAATTCTCTTGCCCCTTGATAGGTATAGAGTATTTGATTCGAAAGGCATATGGCCAGAGGAAAATAAATCCTCTTGCCCCTTGATAGGAATTCAGTCCTTGATAATTAGCACCTGCAATTGTGCACCCCAAATTCCAAAGATCCTTGAAAGGGTTAGTTAATCATGCTATGTTATGATGTCATGATGTCATGATGTTATGCGAATGCAATGCATCAGGTATGTCGTAAGATAATAAGGACAAACAAATCCTATGTTGAAGCGGTAAAGCGGCAAGCAACAAAGCCATTTTGTTGAAGCGGTAAAGCGGCAAACAACAAAAGATTTGGAAATATTCATCCGGGATTTATCGTGTCCACAGAGATTAGTGCTATCGAACTGTCGTTCAACAGTTTCTATGGTTTTGGGATATTTGTTCCCAACTCCATCAACCTTCATTTTTTGGTAGAGAGAGGCTTAGGAACATCAAATGGGGTTGCATCTTGATGATCGGAGGTCGAATTTCTCATCGGTTGGTGTTGACAAACCAAGAAATGTTTGGTTCTTCTTCTTCTCTTCTATTTGTATACTCTATTTTCTTGGGTATGTTTATATATTTACTTTGAACATATGTATATGTATTGATCATGGTGTTGTATAATATATTTGCTTTACAAATCATTATTGATGTCTTCCTTAATCTTCTTGCATTTATGTTTGGATTTGGGTTTTTATAGACATATACCTCACAAATCTTGATTAGGGATGGATATCTATTAGTTTCTAGATTTTAGATATAGATATAGAGCTAATAATCTTTATGGGTGTCGAAGCTTAATGCTTCTGTGTTAGTTGTGTCGGTTGAGAGATCGTCGATACAAATGATATGGATGTCTGTTGTGTTGTTGAGGTTGACTGAGAGATCGTTACCGAGATGATATAGTAGTTCTCTCTACTTTGGGTTAGAAATGACTTAGGATGTGAGCGATGCTTGATGATATTGATGAGTATTGTAGGTTGAGCATAACTGGTCGATAGGTTTAAGTTTGTGATAAGTAGATTATATGCATGCTTGATAAATTTCTTCTCTCTAAAGAATGAATTCTTTTTATGTTCATATGTTATATTTTCTGTTTTTACTTAAAACCCAGTTAACCCAAGCTCAAGAACTAAGAATCTGTCGAACGACAATTCAGTAGCATTAATCTCTGTGGACACGATAATTTCCCAGATAAATATTTCAAAATCTTTTGTTGCTTGCCGCTTTACCGCTTCAACATCCTACAAACGAAACCTGCGAGGAAAAAAAGGTTAGTAGCAAACACAAACAAGCCACACAAGTGTCCTTAGATTTAGAGGCTTGCATGAAGTCCATAGGTCAGTACCCTCCCCAATGAAGTTTAGTTGGTTCAACCTGTCCTATATAAAGATCGGGTTCTAGGAAGCTCATATCATTGACCTTTCTCGAAGGCATTATTTCAGTTCAGCAATCGAATCGCTGACCGAAAACATTCTGAAAGTCCAGCTCATATGAGTGTAGCATCGAGTATCAACCAAATTCAGTCGGAACCAAAGCCATCCATCTCGCTACTTTCTAATAGGCCAAAGTCAAGTTCAACTAAGGTTCTAGGGGCAAATTAGTGCTTAATGACACCACGCGGCAGCCAAATGTTTCCTCAGGCCGGATCCCAAGGAACATTAGGACAAACCAAAGTGTCACACTAACAATGGCTACCGTATCAACCATAGCGGTATACGCCGTACAGTCTCCTTGGTCTCATGCCATATACCTAAGGTACACTATATCCGGGTGTAGGATCTTTCACACAAGAAAATACCCAAACAACCCTTGAAATATAAATCAAACAAGTCAAGCAATTAAAGTGATCCTAACTCTAAGGTAACCCCTCTTTTATAATAGTCCCCATCAGAGTCGCCAGTTCTGTAACACGATGGGAGAACTGACTATTAAAAAAATGTTGTGGATAGCAAGAGTCGCCACCGACTTTTATTTTATCCAATTAGAAAGGCTAAAAGAACAGAAAAGACCTTTTAAAAGACTTTGAGTTCGGGGGGTAAGTTATACAAAGGGAAGGTGTAAGCACCCTTTGTATCCATGGTTATCTATGGGCTCTTAATTGTTTAGCTCACTTTTGAATGTTTGAATTGTTTGAAAGTAAGTGTAGTGTGTGAATTGGAAAAATTTGAATAAGGACTTTAGCTTATAAATAAGCGTAGCCTTTTTTGAAATTGTTTTGAAAAGAGTGTGAAAAAGGTTTTTGAATTTTGAAAAGAGCAAGCAATTAAAAGCACCTATCCTAAGTTTAATGTCTTTCTGTTCTTTAAGATTTTCATTTGAAATGGATATCCATACCATAAGAAGGGTAGGTAGTCCTTTCATTAGATTTCGAAAAAGGGTCATCGAGAGTTATCGTTCGCCATAAGGCTATCCATACCATAAAGAGGGTAGGAAGTCTCAGGGAAGGATATAATAGTCATTTAGGCAACCAGTAAGGATACCTTAGCAATCAAAAAGGGACTATCATCATCTTATCATAGGCAACCTCGAGGGACAATATCATATATTTGTAGGCAACATCGAAGGGACTTATGATCTCTTATGATGATTATGAACTGAGGGAAACATTTGCTAAGGTATCCCTACGCTCGAAGGGACTTGACTATTTTGATCGAAGGTGGCATAAGAGAGGAAACCTTAGGGGTGCGTTTGTGCAGCAATCACGTGGTTCAATTCAATTATATTATCTTGTAATTAGTGAACTAATTTTAATTAGCAAGCTTGTCACTCCCTAAATTACTAACCACGCAATTAAATAGAAAATTAAAGTACGAAAATTAAAATGCGGAAAGTAAAGTCCTACGCTATTACAAGGCTTCGGGATGGGGTATTACAATAAAAACCTGTGGGGAAAAATAGGGCAGAAAATAAAAGGCAGAAATATAAACCTAAACTATTACATGGCTTTGGGACAGTTACAATAAAATTGAACTAAAAAAAAATAAAATTATTACAACCTCGGAGCAGATACAAAATTATGATTAATTAGGCAAACAATAAAAAACAGCAAGGCAAAAAGGCAATCCCCAAACGGGGAAAAAGTTAACCACAGTTAATAGAATCCGATTAATAAACCAGCAAGGCAGGGCAAAATGCAAACCCAAACAGGATAAAGTTAACCACAATTAATAGAAATCAGGTTAAGAAACCTAACAGGTATAAACCTAAAGGCCGGAGAAACCTAGACTAGGGTTGGTGCTAACCCTAAAATTAATCGATTTTAATTAATCCTAATTATTTTGATCAAAGCCCTTAATTAATTAATTATTGGTTGAGAATCTAATTAATTGAATTAAAAAACCTAATCCTCTGCTAGCAAAAAAACCTAATCCTGATTAAATTAATGTTAATCCTAAAACTAATTAACCTAAAACTAATTAATTAAATTAATTCTAATTATATTAATCATAATTAATTAATCGTTATTAAAAAAATAAAAGTTTGATTTTATAAAAGAATTTCTTATTTTTATTAAAAATAAAAAAAGAAAAGAGAATCACTTTTGAAAAAAGTTTTTTTTAAAAGAAAGGAAGGAATAAAAAAAAATTGAAATACATAAAAAATAAAAAAAAAATTATGAAAACCTGGTGTTTGGATCTGGTGTTGCGGGTCCTTGAGGGTGCATCATGAGAAATTGGCCAACAAAGTATTTGACCAAAACAAGGTTAATGGCCAAAAGAAGTACCTGCAAAAAAGGATAATAATAATGTTAATAATAAAGATAATAATAATAATAGTAATAATAATAACACAAGAAAAGAATTGGGGTTTAGAAAATTAAATTATGGAGAAAATTACAAATAACCTGATTTGGCCAAATACCAAAAGGTTTTTGGCCAAATACTAATAACCTTGATTTGGCCAAAAGCTAAAAGCTTATGGCCAAAAAAAACACTTGGGGTACCCCTTGAGGTCAAGGGATAAAGCTCATTCCACTTGGTCAATCCATAGGAAACCTGTTCATAAACTACTGCAATGTTACGGTTGAGAAAACAAATGGAAAAATAGAAAAGTGATCAAAATAAAATCAAAAAAATAAAACCTGATTATAAATCAAATAAAATAAGATAACGAAGCTACACATTTTTTGAGATTTTTTTTTGAAAATATGAAAATAGAAATTAAATAAAATAAAATAGAAAAACGAGGATGGCTTATAGGCTGGAAAATTTATCACTCTGCTGCAACCGGAATTAGAGTGACGGAAGATTATTCGTAACGGTCAGAAACGATGGTAAAGGGTTTTTTGTGGATGGGTGTAAAATCATGAGAGTTGTTGATTGTTAGTGTATGAGAATGGAGAATTTGGTAGAGGTGAATGGTTAAAAATAAGGGTTGTTAGTTATTTATAAGAAAACATTAGGTTAAAAGGAAAATGGGCTTGGACCTCACTAAGAGAGCTTAATTTATTTTATTTTCCTTATTTTGAATTATTTAAATGAATAATCAAAACAGTTGAAATAAAACAATTTAAGGGGTGATTGGATTAAAACTATGGCCCAATAATAAATTTGCTCAATTTGGACTTTATGCATTGACTCAAAATTTCCCAACTTTCACCAGCCATAATTTTCTCAATTTTCATTATTTTAGAATAATTTTGAATTTGTTGGGAAGCTTAAGATGTCCTCTTCAATTATTTTCGCACTTGAAGATTTTTGTCTTTAAAAATGAAAGGGCAAATTTTGGGGTATGACAGTTACGAAACTAGTGAATCAAATCAAGACGCGTGGAGAAGTGTTAACATCAAGATTGATAACTTCAAAGATCTTGAGGTCAGTGGCTCCAAAATTCGATCACGTTGTAGTAGCCATAGAAGAATCTAAATATTTGTCAAGCATGACAAAAGAAGAGCTTCAAGGGACGCTTGAATCTCATTAACAAAGAATGACTGAAAGATCTGAAAGCAAGACGAAAGGTGATGTAGCCCTGCAGGCACAATCAACAAAAGAAAAGAAAGACAAAGGAAGATGGAATGGTAATAGATGTAGAGGAGGTTACAACAATTTTAATGTTAAAGGTAACTAATAAGAAGGAAATTCGTCGAATAAGAGAAAACCCTCAAACCAAAGAAATCACAGAGGTGGTGTTGCAGGTAGAGGAAAAGGTGGTGGAAAAAACCCGATAAGAGTCATATTCAATGTTACAATTGTCAGAATTATGGTCACTATTCTAGTGATTATCCCGAAAATAAAAGAAATCAAGAAAATGTTGTTGATGGTTAAAATGAGAGATGAAGAAAGACCCAAAGACCAATGGTACATGGACTCAGGGTGCTCATCATACATGACTTAAAGGAAAAATTGGTTTGTCAACATAAGTTCCTCGATGAAGAACAAGGTGAAATTTGCAAATAACAATAATCTAGCTGCTGAAGGTGTTAGTGATGTTCCGATTATGAGGAAAGATGGCAAAAGGTCAGTAATTTCTAATTTATTGTACATATTAGGCATGAAAAGTAATTTTCTCAGCATATGGCAACTGATTGAGAAGAATTACAAAGTTCTGATCAAAGATAAGATGATGAGAGTTCTCGGCTCATGTGGTAGATTGATCTTAAAGGCACCTATGTCTCATAACAGAACCTACAAGATTGAACTTAATGTGACGGAGCACAAGGGTATGGAAACTACATCTGGCATGGATGAATGGGTATGGCACTACAGACTTGGCCATCTCAACTTAAAAACATTAGAGATGTAAAAAGAAGAAACATGGTTTTAGGTTTACTAGAAACGTCATTCCAAATGAAGTGTGTGAAGAATGTGTTCAAGTTAAGCAACACAAGAATAAATCCAATAAATATTTAGGAAGTAAGTTAAAGTCTATCCTTGAAATGATACACTCAGATGTGCTTGGTCTTATCCAGGTAGATTCGATTGGAGGAAACATATACTTTGTCACATTTATAGATGATTTCAACCAAAAACCGTGGACATAAATGATCAAGAAGAAAAGTGATGTGTTTGAGGTATTCACAAAATTTAAATATATGGTGGATAGACAAAGTGGTCAAAAGCTCAAGATTCTGAGAACTGTTGGTGATGGAGATTATGTGTCTAAAGATTTTGATTAATTATGTGAGAAAGAAGGGATTGTGCATGAGGTGGTGCTACCCTACACTCCACATCAAAATGGAATTGAAGAGAGGAGGAATAGAACCATCATGAACATGGTGTGGAGTATGTTGATATGCAAGCATTTACCTAATGAGTTATGGGGTGAGACTGTGTCGACTGCAACATACATCTTTGTAATACAGTGGGATAACTGACTTTTTTGAAAATGTTGCAGATAGCAAGAGTCGCCACCGACTTTTATTTTATCTAATTAGGAAAGGCAAAAAGAACAGGAAAGACCTTTTAAAAAGACTTTGAGTTCGGGGGTAGGTTATACAAAGGGAAGTTGTAAGCACCCTTTGTATCCATGGTTATCCATGTGCTCTTAATTGCTTAGCTCACTTTTGAATGTTTGAATTGTTTGAAAGTAAGTGTAGTGTGTGAATTGGAAAAGATTTGAATAAGGAATTTAGCTTTTAAATAAGCGTAGCCTTTTTGAAATTGATTTTGAAAAGAAGTGGGAGAAGTAATTTTGAAATTTTTGAATAGAGCAAGCAATCAAAATCAACTACCCTAAGTTTAATTTTTCTGTTCTTTAAGGCTTTTGTTTGAAAGGGCTATCCATACCATAAAGAGGGTAGGTAGTCCTTTCATTGGATTTGAAAAGGGTCATCGAGGATTATCGTTCGCCATAAGACTATCCCTACCATAAAGAGGGCAGGTAGTCTTTAGGGAAGGATATAATAGTCATTTTAGGCAACCAGTGAGGATACCTTAGTAATCGAAAGGGACTATCATCATTAATTGTAGGCAACCTCGAGGGACAAGATCATATGTTCGTAGGCAACATCGAAGGGACTTATGATCTTTTGATGATGATAATGAACTGAGGACAACATTTGCTAAGGCATCCTCGTATTCGAGGGACTTGACTATTTTTTAATCGAAAGGCAACATTAAGAGGAATTATCTTAAAGGTGTGTGTGTGTGAAACAATAGTGATTGATTCAAATATTTATCTTTCATTAGGTGAGCTATATTCAGTTAATTGTTATCACTCCCTATTTTACTAACCACGCAGTTAATATATTTACAGAAAATAAATTACGGAAAATAAATATCCTACGCTATTTACAAGGCTTTGGGATGGGGATTACATAGCCAAAAACCCGGGGAAGAGAAATTAAAATGCGGGAAATTAAAGGCGGAAATTAAAGAGCCCTAATTACTATTACATCACAAAAAATTGCAACCTATACACCTTCTAGAATTTAAATGACAGAAAAATTAAATAATTGAGATAAAGGCAATAGTTTAAATAAAAGGCAGAAATTAACACGCAAAATCAAAAGGAAAAATAAAAGGCAAAATAGAAGGCATTTGACAATCACAGAATATTAGATGAGGAAAGAAATTGCGCATTTAAGAAATTCAATGTTTGAAGATAATTTATGATTTTCATGGTGATAAACCTTAAATTTTAAAGGTTAACTTAGTGGCTAAAAAACCTAAAGGTAAAAACCTAATGGTTAAAAAAAACCTAAAGGGTGAAACCTAATGGTAAAATCTAAGGGTTAAAAAACCTAATGGTTATAGTTATTGGGCAACACCTACCTCTTGAGGGCTTCTAAGGTTATCCATGATTTTTGAAGTTGAGGTTAATTACTAAGCCTAATTGCACTAAATTAAAATAACGAAACAGTTAAATAAACCTAATTAGCCTAATTATTTAACCTAATTTACCTAATTAATTAATTAATCCTAAATTAAATTATTTAACTATTGATCCTAAAATTAATTTAAAACTAAACCTAATTTAAATCATAAACCTAATTAAAATTATTAACTAATTATTCTAATTAATTTAAATTAATTACTAAAATAAAAAAATTAATTTTATTAATTAAAAGAGTTTTGTTGTTTCTAAAAAAAATAATTAATTTAAAAAGTTTTAGTTAAAAAAGAGAAAATAAGAAAATAATTAAAACAAAAGAGAATTAAAAAAAAACTAAAAAAACTTAGCGTATAATCCAGTGTGGCAAGGTCTGAGGAGTCCATGGTAGACCAATGGAGTTTTCGAAGATGCAAAAGCTTTATGCCCTAACAATGATAAACTGGTATTCCTACAACCCGCTCCTCTTTGGCCAAAGGTAGTACCTGCAAAAATAGGATAATAATAATAATAATAATAATAATATAGTAATAATATAATAAAAATAATAATAGTATAATAGTAATAATAACAATAATATTATAATAATAATAGAATTAATTAACAAAAATGGTTAGTAATAATGATAATTATAATAAAAGAAGATTAGTAATGATAATAGTTACAATAAAAAAAATATTATAAAAAAGGGTTGGCCTCATATAATTTATAATTTTCCCAAAAAATAAAGAAAGGTTCAGAAAGTTAGATCATGGCTAACAGGGCAAAAATTCCCAAGGGTTTTTAAAAAAAAACTATGAACGTAAAAACATAAATTTAAACTAAAATGTATCAACAATGGCCAAAACAATGATTTTAAAAAAACAGGCCTCAGGTATCATCATTGGTAAAAAATATTGTAATTCTAGATAAAGTATTTGAAAAAGGTTTTTAAAAAGGGGAGTTGAAAGATAGTGTTTCGGAAAATAAAGAGGATGTCAAAAACATAAGAATTTTGATAAAAGGTGCCCTCAAGTATCATCATTGGCCAATGGCCAAAGGCCAAAAACTAAAGTTAGTATAAAAACATACATCAGGGGCCTCATATGTTAATCATCGGCCAAAAGGTTTTGAAAACAAAAAGTTTATTTTTAGTTTTGATAAAAAGTTTTAGAAAAAGTTTTATTTAAAAAAAGAAGAAGAAGAAGAAGAAGAAGAAGAGGAGGCCTCATAGGAAATCATTGGCCAAGAACCAAGCAAAAAAAAGAACAAAAGATATTGAAGAAACTCGGTGAATTGTTTTGTATGTAGGAATTAGGAATGAAGAATGGGGTGGAAGGTGTTAAAAAAAATAAGGGTTTAGTTGTGAGGGAGTGAATTGAAAATTTGGTAATTGTTGGTCCTATTTATAATATAAGAGTTAGGTCAAATAAAAAGTAACCATCAATCTATTAACCAATATAATCAAATATTTAAATCAAATTTGATTTGATTTTAATTATTGACATATTTAGCTAATTTTCCTAGAAATAACAATAAAATAAAAAACTATCTTAAATTGCAATATTTTAAAAGAAAAAAACAAATCTTTTCAAATCTTTTTATTATATGATTGTTTTTGACAATTTCTATGATTAAAAATGGAAAAAGTAAAAAAAATATTTTAAAATGTATAATTAATTAAATACGAAAATTAATTAAAAAAAATAGAAAAATACAATTTTGTGATTTTTTATGAAAATAATTTAAAACAGAAATAAAGTTAGTAACATATAGAGAGAAAATGTTAGACGTGGGATTTGAACCTGGGACCTTGCACCCACAAACCTTACACTCTTACCAAACGTGTCATTACTTTTATACGTAATAAAGTGGCGTTCGTAGATATATGAGGACAAATTTTAGGGTATGACAATCTTGAACAAATGTTTGACTAAGAAGTTAGAAGGAATCATGCTAGAAGAATGTTGGTATCGTGTCAAGCCTAACTTAAGTCATCTGAAGGTGTTTAGATCTATAGCACACAGATAGTTGAGCCAAATGATATTGATATAATATCATTCTACTGGTGGATACAAACTATTTGATGCTTTGAACAAACAAGTTGTGATCAGTAAAGATGTGATCACAGACGGGCTGAAGGAGTCGGATTGGAAAGACAATGTCAAGAAATATTCAGTGAAAATATTATGTGATGAACCAACTAGTGAAGCTGACAGAGGAATTCAACAACAAGAAGTCATAGGTCAAGTAGGCACAAGCAGACCTCAAAGAACAAGAAACTTGCCTATGAGGTTGCAAGAGTGCGAAATTACATCAGGTGATGTGGTCGATGATGAAGGTGAGTTGGCACACCATGCCTTCTGTGCAGATACTAAACCAGTCAATGTGACTGAGGCATTGAAGAACTCAAAGTGGGTGCAGTGAGTGAATGGGGAAATGAAATCCATCAAAGTTAACAACACCTGGTCACTAGTCAAATTGCCACAAGGCAAGAAGGAAATTGATGTAAAATGGGTATACAAGGTGAAGTTGAATACAAAAGGAGAAGTTACCAGACACAGGGAAAGACTTGTAGCCAAAGGATTTCTTCAAAAGGAAGGAATCGACTTTGATGAAATTTTTGCACTAGTTGATATGATCGAAAAAAGTTAAGTTTTTTGTTGGTCTAGCAAACATGAACAACTAGTATATGTGTTAGATGGATGTGAAATACGCATTCCTGAATGGTTTCTTAGATGAAGAAGTTTATGTTGCACAACCCGTTACGTTTGTGAAGAAAAGCCAAGAAAGCAAGGTATACTGCATAAAGCCATGTATGGACTTAAACAAGCTCTAAGAGCTTGGAATAGGAAGATAGATGACTTTCTAAGGGAGAATGAATTTGTGAAGTGTACAACTAAGCATGGAGTATATGTCATTAGAAGCATGAGTAAACTTCTTATACTATATCTTTATGTCGATGACATGTTGATAAAAGGTAGCTGCAAGAAAGAGATCAAAGACTTCAAAGGTCATCTTAACAAGGAGTTCAAAATGTCTGACCTTGGAAAAATTTCACAATTCCTTGGTTAGAATTGTACAAGATTAGTATAGGCCTGATGATGCATCAAAGAAGATATGCAAGTGGGATACTCAAAAGATTTGAGATGGAAGACTATAATGCAACTTCGACACCTACTAAACCAAGATTGTAATTATCGAAGGACTCAAATGAAGATGATGTTGATCCCAACACATTATAAAAGAATTATAGGATCACTAACATACATTTGTAAGGCCTGAGCTAGCATACAATGTGGGTATGGTGAGTAGATTCATGCAAAAGCCAAAGGTATCACACTTGGAAGCCATAAAGAGGATACTAAGGTATCTCTAAGGATCTCTAGACTATGGTATTTTATTTCTTGAAGTTGATGAAGGAAAAGAATGCAAACTCGTGGGATACACCATCTTGATTTGGTGTGGTAATTCTAAGGATATGAAATCCATAATTGTTTATGTGTTTATGCTAGGTGGTGCACCAATTGTTTGGAACTTAAGAAAAGAACCAGTGGTAGCACTATCATTGTGTGAAACAGAGTGCATAGCTACTTATCTTTGTGCATGTCAAGAAACATGGATGGTGAACCTGATCGAGGAGATTTTAGGAAAAACCATGGATCGATGATTATGAAGATCAACAACATGTCTGATATCAATTTGGCGAAGAATCTAATAACACATGGAAGAAGCAAACACATTGATATGAGGTTCCATTATCTTCGAGACCAAGTAGAAAATGGGAAGTTGAACTTGGAACACTGCAGAACTAAGAATCAGATTGTAGACATCACGACAAAGGTTGTGCAGGTCGAACTCTTCAAGAGATTGAGAACTATGATGAATGTAGATAGCTTAGACACAATTATTTAGGCGGTGTATTAAATGTAATTCTTTGTGTAAAAGTATGTATTTGTCAGTTGCCTAAGTATGTAGTTGTCGAAGGAGTGTACTTTGAAAGATTTGGACTTAGCAGTTGTTTTATGTATTAGTTGAGTTAGTTAGAGTTTGCTTGGTGAACAAGAAAACTCAGCTATAAATAGGGAGGTACCCCATTATTGTAAAGTATAGAGTAAAAGCAATTCAATTAGAATTGATATTCAATAAAATCCTCTTCTCTTCTCCCTAAACCCTAATTTTCATATTTCTATCTTTTTCTTTTTCTCTCTTAATTATCTTCTCTCATAATCTTTGCATAGTGGAATCATCTTATAATCAAGGAGTGATTGAAACACTCAAGTGAAGAGTGAAGAATGAGAGAAGTAATCAATAAAAAAGATTGATTCTATTAAAGTCATTAGTATGGTCCATAAATGATAATTACTACATTCTAAATATATTCTTGGATGTTTTAATGCCAAGTGATAATGATCCTTAAACGCTTGTCTGCTGACAACTAGCCTAAGGTAGCCTCTGACTCACAATTTTCTATATCATTTCTTTTTCATTCTCAATCATTGTGAGGAAATGCGTCCTCTTAATTATCTGGGATCTACACAGTCTCCCAAGCATACGGTCTAATGGGGAAAGATGCTTAAGCGAAATGTCATTTGGGTAATCTGATCATTACATATGGACCAAGACTCCAAATCTAACTATTGCAATTTCTTGGGGTGTACTGATCGGTCACCATTTGTATTGTGTTTTCATCAATCTTTTAGCAACAATCTCATCAGCTCAGTAACACAATTGTCCGTCTTTTATAGTTTTCGTTGTTATTTTTTAATGTTTCGTTGAAGTTGTGTGTTTTGCTTTGATGTTTAAAACTCATTCTATTTAAGGTGCTTTGATGCTTGTTTTGGTAGTAATTATGTTTCAGGTTTATGTGGTAAAACCCGTAAGAAGAATGCAGAGCCAAACAAATGCGAATCAAAGTTAAAAATAAAAAACCAGTGTCACCTGACACGGCCCGTGTCAGGAAGCAGGAGAAAAACAGGGAATGTGGCAAGTCATTGGCCTGACACGGGTGCCCGTGTCATTGGACACGACCCGTGTCAGGAGCCTGGGGGAAATTTCATTAGCAGCATTGGCAGAGGGCCAACACGGGTGCCAGTGTCACAGGACACGGCCCGTGTTGGCAAGCGCGAGCAAATTGTCCAATTTTTATATTTTTGATAGCCTCGACTTCATTAAGGGTAGTTCGGACTTTTCGCATGTTTGGAACTTGAATCAACACTACTAAAACCTAATTCTTATGAGGATTGAGGATCTTGGATCATTGAGGAGAGAAATTCACAGAGAATGAAGGAGAGAGCAAGGGTTTTGGAAGAAGATCTTCAAGAGCACTCGCAATTGGAGATCATATCAACCGATAAATTCTTGTAATGTCAACAATTACTTGTGTTATTTCCTTTATCAGTATGCATTAAGTTACGTATTGAAAGTTTTTATGCATTTAGTTTATTATTCAAAGTGTTTCATGCTTCATTTTATTGGAAAATATTGTGATGTTTTACGGTTAAGATTAGGTCGGACAAACCACCTTAACGCTTTTTGAATTATAACACTTCCGGTAAACCACTTAGGAATAAGGATTTCATCGTAGTGATCATCTATTCTTGGTTGTATTGATATAGATACTGATATGCGATTTAGTGGTCAAGGAATTAAAACTGAATTTTAATATCAAAAAGGTTTGCAGCTAAGGAATTAGGGTAAACTAATATTGAGAATTGATACTTAAGCATTTTAACGAATCTTTCGTAAAATAGCGGTTACATGATTCACAGGGCGGTTCATACATCTACCCTAGCATATTCCATCACACTCGTACCAAATCAATCTACTTATTACTTAATTTCATTACTTTCATTTTAAGTTAATAAAATCATCCCAAATCAATACCCAATATCCTTTTGTTCAATCAAATTCTTATTTTCTCTTATAGCGTCACAACAGTCCTCGAGATCGATACTTGGATAATCTCCACTTTAATTACTACATTGGTTAAAAAGTAGTACACTTGCTATTTTACCGATCATGTACACAACCCCTAATCAAGAGGACCAGTAGGGATATATGCTTAATGGGAAAATCATTTGGGGCGTGGATTATACGGGATCACTTTATTGTTTAAATTTGTCAGTCATATATTTTATCTGCCTACAAACTTTTGGTCTTTTATGCTTTAGGAAGTGACTTAATGTTTCATGATAGATTTTTATTAGGAATCACAACACTTCTATTTTCATTATTACACCTAATCACTAAGCTTCTTAGTTTCTAATTATTAGGCCTTTCTTATATCTAACGTGTTTCTTTAGTGGTTCTTTACTCCAAACCCTTCATTATCGCTTTACTCCAACACCTAATCACTAAGCTTCTTAGTGGTTCTTTACTCCAAACCCTTCATTATCTCTTTCCAAAAACATTCACAATCAGTTCTCTCTCCCTTCACACTCTCGCTTACGAGTTTTCATGTATTTACTTCACGATCCAAAATCCTCTCAACTCCTACATAGTTTCCTTATTTATTTCTACTTTAGGTATTGAGTTTTTTCCCTTCATTTTATTCTTTTCTTAACACTTTCAATGGTTTTGATTCATGAGTGCGAGGAGTAGGGAGGGTTATTTCCCCTAAATCTGTCTTTGAGAGGAATATGTTGTGGAAATAGTGCATGGCAACATCTAGACGTGTTACGGAAAAAGTGGATTAAAAGTTTTTTGAGAGAGAGGTGTATGACGTCTTTTGTAGGTTCTCCAAGATTGACATGCATTTTGGTAAAACCAACCTAGCTAAAACATGTTGAATAAAAAGCCATATCATTCAGTTTTCAACATGTTGAACAAGATGTCACAACATCACATGTATGTCATCATGTTTACTAGGGCATGCTTGTTGGAGCTGATCTGTCAAGATATATCAAGTGATTTGTTAGCTACAGAATATTGTGGAATATTCAGTTAGCTTATGTGTATTCAAGATTGACTCAATCAGAGATAAATCAGAGATATTTGTTAGTTTTCACAATCTCTATAACTGGAGACAATTTAGGAAATATTGGATGGAAAACCTATTTTCTTGGAGATCAAGCAACATACTTTGTGCAGCCTCCTTGTTGCAGTTTTAGGCCTAATTCAGTCAATACTAATTCTATAAATAGATTGGCCTATACCTAGGTTTAAGTGGAACTGATATTTGTATTTTTAGGGTTCCAGGAATCCGTATTTGTTAGTTGTGCTGAAAGTTCCATATGTGTGCATTCATAAACCTGTAGGTGTTGAATGCTGGTTTAATCTCTGAAGCTGTTAAGTAAGGAGAGTAGTGTCGTTCTCATAAGCTTTTAAGCATTGAGAATTATGTGTTTTTGAAGAGTGTCTTCTACGATTTATTGTTTGTGTTTTTTGTCACGGGTTGTGACAGTGGGGATTTGAGAAGGGCCTCATACCTAGGCGAGTCTTAGATAGAAGTCATACGAAGGGTAGTGATTAAGTGAGGAGATGTAAACGGGGGAGTTTAGCTTCGAATTAATACTATCGTATATTGATTTCATCCCTGGCTTGGTAGCCCCCAGAGTAGGAAGGTTGTTCAGAACTGGGTAAACAATTCCTTGTGTTGTTTATCTTTCTGCACTAAGTTTTATTACTGCTGCCGTCTTGTTCCATAATCGTTATCCACAAATATTTGTGTCATGACATCTCATTCAACATCACATATCTGATACTAGAATTTCATCTTTGATAGAACTTCTAATGATAGTGACACTGACTCTATGTCTTCTTCCCCGGGTTCTTTTGAAATCATCATATAGCTCTCCGCAAGCTCTTTGAATAAAGAGGTTTTGAGTTACAACTTACTTTTCCTTGATGAGACTTGGGTAGAGGACTTTTCGAGACGGGTTGGAACTGTCTAACACTGAAAAATGAGACCGATATCATCTTGGAACCCGACTTCCAAGGAAATAATGTTTGCATGTGGTGGCCTCGCGACGTGCCTATTGAGTAATTTTATATCTATTATGGGGGTGATTGACAACTTTGCCATGGGTATCCAATTTACTCTATTCTACTCTAAACTCCTCAAAGCTTTGAATGTTGCCTCATCCCAACTTCATCTAATATTTGGGCTTTTCTAGGGCATTTGAGGTTACCTGTTAGGGTCTCCCGTCATTGGCATGTACAAAGGTAGTCGGGTCTGTGTAAGTGTTATGGACAATCAAGCCATATTTTCTCCATATACCTTAAACAACAAGGGCTATAAAGACAAATTTGTTTGGGTTAGGGTAGTGCCCATTGCCTAGAAGTTATATAAGAGGATGATGATATAATTATTTTCCCCTTTAGTGGACTAGTGACCCCGTTCTTATTACGAGTTATGACCCACATAAGTTGAGCGCAACTGAGAGAGAGGCAGTTGATCTTTTAGAGAGATTATGCATTATGAAGGTGCACGATTTTTTTAAGTATGAAGGCGACCTAGAAAAATTGGGTGACTTTCTCGATATATCCTACTTCTAAATTAGTCTTTATTATTTATGCAACAAGGATGATTCATGTTACTGTAATTGAGAAGAAAGCACTTATGGATCAAGCCACATTCTGCTAGGAAGAAACTCTGACTGTTTATCAGAGTGACCTAAGCGGTCTTAAAACCTGGGTCACCATGAACAGGACACCCGTGTTTGAGGGAACCATGATCATGGTCGTCCCTGTCATGACAATTGCCGTCCTTTGAAGCCCTAAGTGGCCTCCAACAAAGAATAATAAGATGGATGTGAGGAATTCTATTGTTGATGAGGTGACATCGAATTCAATTGACCAGGAAACATGTGGCTTGTTGGGGGAAAGGAGGAAATGTCTGTAAAACTGGCGTTCCTCTACATAGAGAGACGTGGAATTCAAATTTTGGGATCAAAACTTTGATGACTCAAGTTTCATATAAGATTAAAAGCATCACGTCTTCAACGAGAAAATAAATATCCTAACTATGTTGACACCCTTAAATACTCCTTTCTTAAGACCATAATTCATAAATATAAATAAAATAAAAAATATATACAAGGGGGACTAGACCAAAACCCTAAAAGGAAAACAACTAGGAAAAACAAACTTCATAAATTTGTACGGTTGTGGGCATCGTTAGATAAGGTATATGGACCTGCACTTTTAGCTTCTTTATTGATCTTATTTTTCTGTTGCTTTTAGACAACTAGCATGAAACCATCCACATGACCTCTATCACCCGCCCAAGCATTACTAATGACACATAAATCTTCTTGAACTCCCAAAAGAAATGGTACATGTTGAGTGTCCTCAACATCAAAAACTTGTTTTGCCTGGGGTAAATTTAGTGTGTTTGATAATTTTCCTTCAGAGTCAAGCTCTATGTGCATAGGTGCATTTGGAACAAACTCAATTGTCAATTTTCTTTCCTTCATTTTTATTTTTATTTTCATTCATATTTTCATCCTCATACTGGTCTTAGAAATTAGCACTATTAATGTCCATAGGCAGGTTTGTAACTTGTAAAACATTATTGATTGTAGTAGATTTCATCTATAGAGCTGCATTCAGTGGTGCAAAAACCTCAACCTACACCACTCTATTTTCATGTAAATATGTTTTTGGTAATTCCCAAGATTTATTAAATATATTCATTTGCTTGATTCCTACTCTGTTTGATATTTTAAATAATAATTCGAATCCGATGTATGACTAGCAAGAAACATGATTTTGCGGCTGTTAAGTTGTTAATGTTTTAGGACACATGCCCAAATCTTCTGATGATATATTTGTGTTAAATAAGATGTAAATATGTTTAGATTTGAGCTTGAGAAATAAATGAGTTGATTTTGAGTTATTTGGTATGTTTAGAATTGAGTTTGATTTTTTAGATTTGTTAAGGGATAAATTAGTTGAAATTAGAGTACGCCTTGTGACTCTAACTTTTGAATAAAAAATGGTAGAGTTAATTGTGAGTTATGTTGAGTTATAAGTATTTCTTGTTGAATGTTGATGGTTATGTGATGTTGTTTTGACCCTGTTGATGAGCATTGTTGAGAAATTATATAAATTATATTATTATGCCAAGTTTATGTTGAGTGCCTCATGAATAGGAAATTGATTGAGTTATATTGAGATGTATGATTCAGAGAGGAACCACAGTTGTGGCCTTATATTGGCGATGATTTATATTGAGTTTTAGATTAAAAGAGGAACTAGTGTTGTAGGATCTCATTCTAGTGTAGAAGACTTCAAGCAAATGTGGTGATTAATAAGTGATAATGGGAGTAGGATATTCATATGTATATTGTTTGCATTTGTTTGTAGCATTGATAACACAAATTTATATCATATATTTAGCTTAAATTCCATAAATATTATTAGCATTTTCATTTATTTATATTGTTTTATTATGGTGTTATGCGGGTATTTTTGATGTTTCAGGTATTATGTTCGTGCTGAAAACTATTTGTCAAAAGAAGAAGAAATAGAGAAAAATCGATTTAAAAGACAAGTAAAAGATGGAGGTGAAGCATTAGTAAAGGATGGAGGTGCAAAGAGCAGCTGGCCCAGCCCAAAAGAGTGAGCACGTAGCCCACTCAAGGAAGTGAGACGTCCGTCTCATGCTCCTGGAAGACGCCCGTCTTGGGCTTAAAACATGGAGAAGGCCCAAATTGAGAAGAAGACCAAGCAAAGGAGTGGAGACGTCCGTCTCCCACTCCCCTTGTGTTGAATGCAGTATAGGGCAAGCAACAAAAAAGATTTGGAAATATTGATCCAAGAATTATCGTCCACAGAGATGGAGAGATGCCATTCAATAGTTTCTATGGTTTCGAGCTCGGGATTGAATGAGCAAAAAGTAAACAAAGATATAAACAGGAAAAGAATAAACACATTCTTAGAAGAGAAATAACTTATCAGGAATGCAAATATATTCACTCTTCACAAACATACACTTACCAACCCGTTATACTCAACCTACAATACTCATCTATGTTATCACGTATCTCTCACATAAGCGTCCATCTCTGGAGCACAAACGAGATCATCTCACAACTAAGGTTATCTCTAACGCGAAGTCACGAGAACATCCGTGTTCTCGCATCGGCGATCTCTCGCGCGCCGCTCAAACACGGAAGCATTAAGTACAGATACAATCGGTGAATGCTAGCTCTAAATCTATCTCTAGAGTTCAGAACCAACAGATAATCATCCTAGATAAGGATTCAAGAAGTTTATCTCTAAAGCACCCCAAATCCCCAGCATAGAGCAAAAATCCAGGATAACATCAACACAGATTCGTAAAGCAAGTTAAATATAACATTATAATCGGTAAATATACATAAGATTCAAGTAAATATACAAACAAACCCAACCAAAGAGAAATACACAAAGAAGAAGAGAAATGAACCGAAAATCTCCCGGTTTGTCAGCTCCGTTCGACGCTCAATCCACCCCCGATCATCCTTATGCAACCTCCGAAGTTGTTTTCTAAGCTAATTTTGATCTAAGAATGAAGTTGATGGTGTTGGGACTCAAAAATACCCAACCCATAACCTAAAAATATGATTTTGGCCCCTTTTAACGAGCTGCTGTCTTAGCAGGTCCGCTTAGCGGACCCCCTCCGCTCAGCGGACTCAAAATTGCATCCAGACGCTGATTTGCTCCGCTGGAGCTCCGCTCAGCGGAGTCTGCTAAAAATCAGATTTTGTTTTCGCCATAACTCGAGAACCGTAACTCCGAATTGCGCCCGGTTCGAAGCGTTGGAAAGCTTATTCAATGCTCTATCCAATAATGAATGAATGGAACCCAAAATGATGATTTTGGTCATCCTTATTTTGAGCCTATGGAAGTCCGCTTGATGGTGGCTAAGCGGGCTTTCACCAAAATTGCAAAATCGAAGCCGTGCCTTTGACACTTTATTCCTCAAGGCTCCAATAAGCATGAATACCTATAAAAACAAAGGAAAAACTATCAAATGGTATAAAAGTATATGAAAATACAACTATTCACAAAGTATACGTATTTATACACAAAACGGGGAATTATTCAAACGGTATTAACAAAAGTATCGATAAGTGCCACCATTTACATACTCAAAATATCGACATTTTGGCACTTATCAAACTCTCCCCAACTTGAAACTTTGTTTGTCCTCAATGAATGTCAAATAAATCAAAGAATTGAAAGTAATAAACCAAAGAATTGTGAATCAACAAGTTTTGAAAAACAAAAACAAATGTATGGTTCAACACAAAAACGTATAAACAAAGTAAGTACTTACCACTATCCTACAACGACAACATGTAAACGAAACAAATCCTAAGTACAAAAAGCATACAAAACATTCTAAAACAATACAAGCTCACATCATGAATCACACCTAGCAAAAATTCATCAATGGATGAAGAACACACAAAGGTGAAGGACTTTTAACACTCATCCAACAATCTTGCAAACAAAAGATTAAATTATGCATTCATCCAAAAATCATATTGAAGATATAAAAGCAAGAATCACAAGGGCTTTTCAAGGTTGTAATATGGCTTGGTTAACAAACAAGGGATATATCCTAAGGCTAATCGAAACAAAAACTTGCCTAAACCTAAGGGAGTGATCAATCCACCAAAGATTCAAACAACAAAATCTCGATTAAACTTCTTCCTTAAACACAAGTTTCCTAAACCAATCACAATACTTATTAGCACAATTATTAGCTTCTCTTTTCTTTTTGTTTTTCAAAACTTTTTCATTTTTTTTCTTTCTTTTTCTTTTCTTTTCTTTTCACATTTTTTTTCTTTTCTTTTCAATTTCATAGCAACAACCAAATAAGTACACAACCATTTCTCTCCCCAACTTGAATTCAACCACATCATCATGTGAATACTCCCTACTTTTTAAGGCAAGGTAAAAATTCATACCAAAAATTATGGTTGAGGGTTCAAGAAAACAAAGAATCAATCATCCATGCAAAAATGACAACTAAACACTCAAAGATAAGCATTTAGCAAAAACAACATGGACATTGACAAAAAGGCTCAAAAGGGTTAACAAATGATCACACACTCACAAGGTGAATTGACTATTTGGTTATGGTGGTTGTGCTCAAAATGAATCAAAATGCCTTGATCCTTTTCATGCTTTCATAAAATCAACATAAACAAAAGATTAAGCATAATAAAATCCAGTTAAAACAAAGATTGTGGCCTCCAGCATATGTAAACAATGGAAAGCTTCCTCACATTTATGGTTTGGGAACTAAAGTGATTCAATCAATAAGCAAGTAATGCAAAAAGAATGAATGGCATGGTAATTGTACAAATGAAAAGTTTCCTAAACATGTTATGCTATAGAAAGCGATAAATAATTACCTTGGGTGATACAACTTCAAAAATAATATCCTACCATACATCCGCAAGTTGAAACACTCAAGCTTTGGAGAATCACCTCAAAAATCTTCGAATTATCGACAAAATTCGAGAAAAAACAAACAATAAAAAAAATTAGAAAAATAAAACTATTATCTACTACTAATAGCCTTGGTGAAAGTGGGAAAAATGAGTGAACCAGGTGGAATGGGAACCCCACTGGTATAGAGCAGAAAAACAAAATTCTGCTATGCTCGCTTAGCGGAGCTGACCTCGCTTAGCGGGCACATCAGAACTCAGAAAAATCAGAATTGCACCAGCTGTTCCAATCACACACCACTTCACCTAAATTCCTCTTAAACAAAAATATAAACAACATTTACAACCGTTGGGGTGCCTCCCAACAAGCGCTTGTTTTACGTCGTTAGCTCGACGCCTTTATTGTTTCGTTGTTTGGAAAGTAGCTTCCTCTCGTCATGTCATGGTGACGTCTCACCGTACAAGCCTAAAGAAAGTGTCCTAACCAACCACTCAACAAACGTTACGGGTAAAAATATATACAATGATTAAACGAACATAAAGGAAAACACAAGTATACAAATATGTACATGAACAAACACATATATACAAACATGAAACACATTTAACTATTAACATACACAAAGAGAAAAGTTAATGAATGTTGGATTCACAAGTTGAAAAGTGAAGATTTGCTATTAAAGAGCTCATCCGAGATAAACATGTTTAACCAACATTCACCAATAAAAGTATACTTATATGTAACATATACAAGAAACTATATGGTGAACATAAACAAGTAAACATGTACAAGTAAATATATACACTTGAAACTATACAATATATACGTTATATACAAAGCTCAAAACCACGAAAACTATTGCGATGCAATTCACAACCATCCCCGGCAACGGCGCCATTTTGTTGAATGCAATATAGGGCAAGCAACAAACAAGATTTGGAAATATTGATCCAAGAATTATCGTCCACAGAGATGGAGAGATGCCATTCAATAGTTTCTATGGTTTCGAGCTCGGGATTGAATGAGCAAAAAGTAAACAAAGATATAAACAGGAAAAGAATAAACACATTCTTAGAAGAGAAATAACTTATCAGGAATGCAAATATATTCACTCTTCACAAACATACACTTACCAACCCGTTATACTCAACCTACAATACTCATCTATGTTATCACGTATCTCTCACATAAGCGTCCATCTCTGGAGCACAAACGAGATCATCTCACAACTAAGGTTATCTCTAACGCGAAGTCACGAGAACATCCGTGTTCTCGCATCGGCGATCTCTCGCGCGCCGCTCAAACACGAAAGCATTAAGTACAGATACAATCGGTGAATGCTAGCTCTAAATCTATCTCTAGAGTTCAGAACCAACAGATAATCATCCTAGATAAGGATTCAAGAAGTTTATCTCTAAAGCACCCCAAATCCCCAGCATAGAGCAAAAATCCAGGATAACATCAACACAGATTCGTAAAGCAAGTTAAATATAACATTATAATCGGTAAATATACATAAGATTCAAGTAAATATACAAACATACCCAACCAAAGAGAAATACACAAAGAAGAAGAGAAATGAACCGAAAATCTCCCGGTTTGTCAGCTCCGTTCGACGCTCAATCCACCCCCGATCATCCTTATGCAACCTCCGAAGTTGTTTTCTAAGCTAATTTTGATCTAAGAATGAAGTTGATGGTGTTGGGACTCAAAAATACCCAACCCATAACCTAAAAATGTGATTTTGGCCCCTTTTAACGAGCTGCTGTCTTAGCAGGTCCGCTTAGCGGACCCCCTCCGCTCAGCGGACTCAAAATTGCATCCAGACGCTGATTTGCTCCGCTGGAGCTCCGCTCAGCGGAGTCTGCTAAAAATCAGATTTTGTTTTCGCCATAACTCGAGAACCGTAACTCCGAATTGCACCCGGTTCGAAACGTTGGAAAGCTTATTCAATGCTCTATCCAATAATGAATGAATGGAACCCAAAATGATGATTTTGGTCATCCTTATTTTGAGCCTATGGAAGTCCGCTTGATGGTGGCTAAGCGGGCTTTCACCAAAATTGCAAAATCGAAGCCGTGCCTTTGACACTTTATTCCTCAAGGCTCCAATAAGCATGAATACCTATAAAAACAAAGGAAAAACTATCAAATGGTATAAAAGTATATGAAAATACAACTATTCACAAAGTATACGTATTTATACACAAAATGGGGAATTATTCAAACGGTATTAACAAAAGTATCGATAAGTGCCACTATTTACATACTCAAAATATCGACATTTTGGTACTTATCACCTTGCCACGTAAAAAAGAGGAGACGCCCGTCTCCTAGATTGTAGTCATTTGAGACGCACGTCTCAAGCCCCTTTTCAACCAACGACTCTTTTCTGGTCACGTGGACGCGCGCTTTAAGGAGAAAAAGGAGGAACGTGAAAACTGAAAAGTGGGAAGTACTTTGCAAACTTATTCCTATAAATACTAGAGGCAAAGTATTTGAAAATGGTCCGAATTTCTGCAACGAAACTCTGCCGTTTTTATTTTCTGATTACATTATTTCCTTTGCAATTTAATTCCTGCTATTCTTTTCTCACAGCAATTTCTACATCGAAAATTGTTGTGAACTTTTAATAGATCTAACCTTACGTTAGATTTAGTTTTTTTATTCCTTGCTTTACTATTTTTACGCCGAATAATTTTCTGAAGAACGATCCAACCGACCTGTAGTGGAAGTTCGAGTACTCGAAGATTCCAAGTTTAATTAATTCAGATTTTATTATTCAGGTTTCTATTTACTGCTTTAATTATTATTGCATGATATATTGTATGCCCACTAATATGCTTATTATTATGAACCGAACCAATTTATGCATGTTTAACCGTATCAATATGTCTGGCTAATTTAATTGAGATATCGGTATGTAGAGTAAGTTAACCGTAGGGATCCGAAATAAGTTGGCTTAAATATGTTTTATTAAATATCACTCGTTTCTGGTTTTGTGTCTAATTAATTATGCTAAAGGTGTAAAATCAATAGAGCGAGAGTTTGAGATTTTAGAACTAACTAAAGTTAAAATCAATAGAGCGAGAGTTTGAGATTTTTAACAGGATAGTAGACACAGGACATTAGTTTTAAGGACGGCGAGAGCGTATTAAAACTAATTAGAATTTATTTATTTTCAAAAAGTGTTTTTAAACCCGACACGGGACAGGGAGAGCGTACATTAGGGAATACTAGCATGATCCGAGTCAACAGAGCGAGAGTTTGAGACTAGGAGATTTAAGTAGGTAACGTCTTCATGAAGTGAGCATTTTATTAAATATGATGTTTTCAAAAGGCTTTTCTAAATCTAATGGGATGGCGAGAGCGTACATTATGAGTTAGGATAGTAGTCTAAATTAACAGAGCGAGAGTTTGAGAGGAGGATTTTTAAACAACATAGTTAATAGAGATTTTTAATTAAATAAGAACCATAGCCAATGGACCTTCAGATCACCTAAGTTAGACAAAATACATACTGATATCCGTTTATCATTATATTCTTAGAGTTAATATTTTAATTTTCACTTAGAAACAACCCAAGTATTCTTAGCCTTAGCTTTACGTAATAACCTTAGATAACGGTAGGTCGATTCATAGTCCCTGTGGATTCGATATCTTTTAAAACTACACGACACGACTGTGCACTTGCAGTCATCAGATTAATAGACACGTAAAGTCGCGATCAAGTTTTTGGCGCCGTTGTCGGGGACTATTTAAGTCGATATTGTAACTCACTGTTACATAGTAGAGACTAGGGCAATTCTGTTCCTTTTCTTTGAACGATTGTATGCCAAATACTCGTTTACAAGGAGGGGGATTAATACAACAAATTAACGAAATCAAACGTTTTATTAACGTAAGACGTCGAATTCATCATCTTCCCGAAGTAGAACCAATTCCAGTTTCTCAGGAATTGATCCTTTCTGATCAACAAACTCCGAAGTTAGAGATGGCTGCTGCTCGTCCTCTTAGAGACTATGTCGCTCCTTCACGAGCTGAACTGCACTCAAGTATCGCACCGCCTGTGATTGAGGCAAACAATTTCGAACTAAAACCTTCGATGGTGCAAGCTGTCCAGCAGAACCAATTCTTTGGAAGCCCTGTAGATGATCCGAATCTCCATTTATCCGTGTTCGTGCAATACGCCGACACTGTCAAAGCTAACAACGTCAGTCCCAAAGCTATTCGATTACATCTTTTTCCATTCTCCTTGAGAGATAGAGCTAGAGCATGGCTTCAATCTCTACCCTCTAATTCCATAACGACCTGGGATGAATTGAAGAGAATTTTCTTAGCAAGATATTTCCCGCCTAGCAAAACTGCTATGATAAGAGGTCAAATCAACAGATTTACCCAAAAAGACAACGAATCACTCTTCGAGGCCTGGGAGAGATATAAAGATATGCTAAGACTATGTCCTCATCATGGACTTGAACCATGGCTGATCATCCATACTTTCTATGGTGGTCTATTATGTAACACTAAAAGGACCATAGATGTCGCTTCTGGCAGAGCTTTAATGGACAAACCTCATGATGAAGCCTATAACCTCATAGAAAACATGGCGCAAAACCATTACCAATGGGGAGGAGAACGAACCGCTGTAGAGAAATCCCAAACCAAAGGAGGAATGTACAAAGTTAGTGGTATAGACCGCGTTAACGCAAAAGTAGACGCCTTAACTCAAAAGATCGAGAACCTAACCATAACTTCTGCAGCCACCGCGACAGCTATAACTCCAAACTGCAAGATATCTGGTTTAACTGGACATGTTATTGCTGAATGTCAACTTCTGAGAGGTGTTCCACCTGATCAAGTGAATTATGCTCAGGGAAACCCTAACTCAAACACGTATAACCCTAGATGGAAGAATCATCCAAACTTTTCATATAAGAACAACAATGCGTTGCACGCACCTGGACAAGCACCTGCTGTCCCACTTGGCTATCAAAAAGCACCCGTAGCTGCTCCAAATGCCCCTAGGAATTAGAATCTAGAAATCATGATGGAAAACTTTATAGCTTCCCAACACAAACTAACAAGGATTTCCTGAATCAAAACATTCACAATAGTGAGCAACTAAAACAATTAGCAAACAAAGTAGACGTTTTAGCTACTCACAACAAAATGCTCAAAACGCAGATTTCCCAAGTAGCTCAACAACAAGCACCTACTGCTGCCCCTGCTGGCACATTTCCTGCTCAACCACAACCTAATCCTAAAGGACATGCTAATGCGATTACACTACAAATTGGAACGAACTACGATGGACCTATCGATCCTAGAACTCAAAACGCACCCATGTCACAACAAGAGCCAAAGGAAACTAAAAAGACATCAACCGATGACCAACCCGTTAAGATAAGTGAAAACAACACCGAAGTGGAGACTGAAAAAGAGAAACCATATGTACCTCCACCACCATATAAGCCACCTATTCCTTACCCTCAGAGGCCAGCTAAATCTAAAACTGAAGCGCAATTTAAAAAGTTTGTAGAACTTCTGAAACAATTAAACATAACCATACCTTTCACAGAAGCTATAACCCAAATGCCTTCTTATGCTAAGTTTCTCAAAGAAATTCTTTCGAACAAAAAGAAACTCGAGGATAACGAAATCGTAATGCTTACTGCAGAATGTAGTGCCATCATTCAAAATGACATGCCTCCCAAACAAAAAGATCCTGGTAGTTTCTCCATACCTTGCGTAATAGGAAAGACTATTATAGATAAAGCCTTATGCGATTTAGGAGCTAGTGTTAGTTTGATGCCTCTTTCAACCTGTAAAAAACTAAACTTAGGTGAGCTTAAATCTACAAGAATGTGTCTTCAATTAGCCGATCGCTCAGTTAAATATCCTGTAGGAATGTTAGAAAATATCCCTGTGTGAGTAGGTCAATTCTACATCCCAACTGATTTTATCATCATGGATATTCAAGAAGATTCTAATATCCCGATCATACTAGGAAGACCGTTCTTAGCAACCGCTGGTGCAATCATAGATGTTAAACATGGGAAACTAACCTTCGAAGTAGGAGAAGAAAAGATTGAATTTATTCTATCTCACTTCTTAAAAGCACCCGCAATAGATGACACCTGCTGTTTCATGGATATCACTGACGAATGCGTCAAAGAAGCAAAAACTGAACCACTCGAAAACCCTGAAATCCTAGAAATCCCTATAACCGAAACAGCTGATGATAACACGCAAGAAGAAAGCCAAAACTTAAGCTTAAACGAATGCTTAGCATTAACACCTGATCCTACACCTTCTCCTAATAAACTGACTGACGAACTCAAAATGCTTCCTAAAAATATAAGGTATGAATTCCTAGACACCGAACTCGAACGACCTGTAATAGTCAATGCTGACCTAGGACGATCGAAACCGAAAAATTGTTAGAAGTCCTAAGGAAATATCCAACAGCTTTAGGCTATAAGATATCTGATCTCAAAGGAATAATTCCCTCCGTTTGTATGCATCGAATTATGCTTGAGGAAGACTCGAAAACCTCTAGAGAACACCAAAGGAGACTTAACTCGATCATGAGCGAAGTGGTTAGGAAAGAAGTTCTAAAACTTCTAGAAGTTGGAATAATATACCCCATATATGATAGTAAATGGGTTAGCCCCCTTCATGTAGTACCTAAGAAAGGAAGAGTCACAATGATTAAAAATGAGAAAGGTGAAACCATAACCAAGCGAGTTGAATCTGGTTGGCGAATGTGCATAGACTATAGAAAATTAAATAAAGCCACTCGTAAAGACCATTTTCCCCTTCCATTCTTAGATCAAATGTTAGAACGCCTAGCTAGACATTCCCATTTATGTTATTTGGACGGTTATTCTGGTTTCTTCCAAATCCCAATCCATCCGGATGACCAAGAGAAAACAACTTTCACCTGCCTATTTGGAACCTTTGCCTACTGACGAATGCCATTCGGATTATATAACGCACCCGCGATATTTCAAAGATGTATGATGGCAATATTCGTCGATTTCCTTGACAATATTATGGAAGTCTTTATGGACGACTTCTCCGTATGTGGACAAAGTTTCGAGGGATGTCTTGCGAATTTAGAAAAAGTTCTAGAACGTTGCGTGAAAGTTAACCTAGTTTTAAATTGGGAGAAATGTCACTTTATGGTACAAGAAGGGATTGTGTTAGGACATATCGTGTCAAACAGAGGAATTGAAGTAGATAGAGCTAAAATAGAAGTTATTGAAAATCTTCAACCTCCAAAGATCGTAAGAGAAATACGAAGTTTCTTAGGACACGCTGGTTTCTACCGACGTTTTATTAAGGATTTCTCAAAGATAACTAAACCTTTAACCGAATTATTAATGAAAGACGCCGATTTTATCTTTGATGACAAATGCTTAGAAGCCTTTAAAACCCTTAAGGAAGCATTAATCTCTGCACCCATTATGCAACCCTCCGATTGGACTGAACCATTTGAAATAATGTGTGATGCAAGTGATTACGCTGTAGGCGCTGTTCTAGGACAACGAAAGGATAATAAACTTCACGTCATTTACTATGCTAGTAGAACTATGGACGAAGCTCAAATGAATTACGCTAAATAGCTTTTGGCGGTTGTATTTGCTTTAGATAAATTCTGTTCCTATCTAGTAGGAGCCAAAATAATCATATACACCGACCACGCTGCAATTAGGTACTTATTAACTAAAAAGGACGCTAAACCGAGACTCCTAAGATGGATCTTGCTACTGCAAGAATTCGATTTAGAAATTAAAGACAAAAAGGGAACAGAAAACGTCGTAGCAAACCACCTTTCTCGTTTAGAAAACCTAGAACCTGAAACCGTACCAATTAACGATGATTTTCCTTACGATAAGCTTATCGCTCAAATAGAAGGAAACGTTTCCGAGGAACCTGTCGCAACCACTCTAGCCATGACCATTACACCCTGGTATGCGGATTTTGTAAACTATTTAGCCGCTGGTGTAATCCCTCATGATTTAAGTTACCAACAGAAGAAGAAGTTCTTCCACGACCTAAAACAATACTATTGGGACGACCTTCTTCTTTTTAAGAAAGGCTCCGATGGAATCTTTCGAAGTTGCGTACCTGAGGAAGAAATAGGAAGTATAATAACGCACCGTCATTCAGCCCCCTATGGAGGTCATGCAAGCACGTCTAAAACTTGCGCAAAGATCCTCCAATCTGGACCATATTGGCCTAACCTATGGAAAGACGTTCACTTTGCCATTATAAACTGTGGTAGATGTCAACAAACTGGAAACATCTCAAGATGAGACGAAATGCCTCAAAAAGGAATTTTAAAAGTTGAAATATTTGACGTCTGGGGAATAGACTTTATGGGTCCCTTTCTATCATTGTTTGGCAATAAGTACATCATCGTAGCTGTCGATTATGTTTCAAAATGGGTAGAAGCTATCGCCTCTCCTACAAACGACATACGAGTAGTAACCAAGCTATTTAAAAATGTCATCTCTTCTAGGTTTGGCATACCAAGACTAGTGATTAGTGATGGAGGCTCTCATTTCATTTCAAAAATCCTCGAAAAACTTCTTTGGAAATATGGAGTTAATCACCGAATAGCGACACCATACCACCCACAAACAAGCTGACAAGTGGAGGTATCTAACAGAGAGATAAAACAAATATTGGAAAAGACTGTCGCTATATCTAGAAAAGATTGGTCCTCCGAGTTAAATGAAGCTTTATGGGCTTATAGGACAGCTTTCAAAACTCCAATAGGAACCACTCCCTTCAAACTCGTTTATGGAAAATCTTGTCACCTCCCGATAGAACTAGAACATAAGGCTTATTGGGACATTAAGAATTTAAATTTAAATTAAACTACCGCTGGCAAAAAATGCATTCTAGACATAAACGAATTAGAAGAACTTAGACAAGATGCTTACGAAAACGCTAGAATCTATAAAGAAAGAACGAAAAAAATGGCATGACAAGCGTATATCTAGGAAAAGTTTTAACATAGGCGATAAGGTATTATTATTTAACTCTAGGCTGAAATTATTTCCTGGAAAACTACGTTCTAGATGGTCTGGTCCCTTCGAAATTACTAACATTTTTCTGAGCGGAGCGATAGAAATTAGAGGAAAAACGGTTGAACCTTTTGTCGTAAACGGGCAACGTCTTAAACATTACCATCGTCTCGAGAACGATGAAAATATACAAATTTTCAAACTTGACGAGCCACCCGCTCAATCTGAAAAATGAATTTCGTTTAAATTGTCGAGCTTACGACATTAAACAAAGCGCTTCGTGGGAGACAACCCACATTTTTTATTACTTTTTAATTTTCCTATTTTTCTTTAATCATTTAATTTTAATTTCAACTTTTTTGTTTTTATTTTAAAATTTTAATTTTAATTTTTATTTCATCCTTTGATTATAATAATTATTATCATTATAATAATTATTATAATTATTATTATAAAAATTTTATCTTTATATTATTATTATTATTATTAATATCTTTTTTATTATATCTTTTTATTTTTATTCATTTATTTTTAATTTTCTTCTTTTTCGACATCCATCTATTTCTGACTTAATTTTCATATTTTTCAACTTAACTCACAGGCTAACTTAGTTACTAACTTATCACGATGCAAGAAGTTGACAATATGGAAATGGTGTTCAGAGGTAGAGAGCAAGTAGGAGGATATGCTAAGCTGACTGAGAGAAGAATGAATTTATCTATATATCCTCATTGCCCCACTATGAAGAAATTAGGAATTGAAGAAAGCGTCATGTACTTGTTGAACCAAATTGGTTGGACTGGTTCTCACTTGCTACGAAGATTTTGCACTTACCGAAATCTCACTCTGGAATTCTTGAGTTCACTAACTTATCTGCCAAATTATGGACAAGGAATGAAAAGAGGAGTAATCCTTTTTAGGCTGTTTGGACTGGAGTATCAGTTTTGTCTCCGAGATTTTGCTACTGTGTTGGGACTTCCCAATGGAATGGGTGAATTTACTGTGGTTCAAGAGAAACTATTTGCATACCGTGAGCTAGAGCATTTTTGGGGAAGAATTACTGGAAATGATAATCCTGAAGAGCATGAGTTTCATTCTGAGAATATCCATAATCCGGCCTTCAGATACCTCCACAAGATTTTAGCTCATTACATTTTTGGTAAGCCTAAGAACGTCACTGGAGTATCTAGAGAAGAACTGTTCATCATGTTTTGTGCTTCTCAGAATCGTCCGGTCAATGCTGTTAGTTTTGTGCTAGCAAACTTCGAGCGTATCACGCAAGACAAAGTTTCACCCATTCTGATCGGAGGATTCGTCACCATGATCGCGAATGCTATAGGTTTGGTTCAACCGCTTCGTGGATTAACACCGCTTGGTACTTATAACTCCATGGACATTCATTTCTGTTTCAATAGAGGTATAATAGGAAACCTTGGTCCTGATCAGTTTGAGCTCCTTATTGATAACCAAGTCTTGGATCGGTTCACCTTTCCTAATCCAAGGACGAGTGTGCACAACCCCGCTAATTGGCTTTATTATGGTCATATTCCCAACAAATAATCATCTCCTGAAACTCCACAAGCTTATGAACATTTTGATGATGACATGCCTGAAGCGGAGTCGGAATCTGAGCTTGAAACTCCTCCTGGATATCATGACATGGATCCTCCTGAATATGAACCTATGCCTGAAGAAAAAGCTGTACCTGAGTATGAACCTATGCCAGAGGATGAACTCGTACCTGAATATGAGCCTGAGACACCTCTTGGTTCGCAAGAAGATCAATCCGAGGATATGACCGAAGTTGAGCCTGAGCCATAATATCCTGCTCCTTTAGCATACCCAGTTGCATCTGCTGAATCTGTAGCCCCAAGAAATACTCCTCCAAGGATTGAGTACGCTTATCACCCGATTACTCACGACCAAGCTATTGATGCGCTGCAACATGAGGTACAACATATACGAGAAGAAATTCATTCTCTACAAATGAACTTCTTTGGATTCATGGACACTGTGAATGCACAGTTCGACGAAGTGTTCAAGCACATTTACTCGATAGCTCCTAATTTGCAAGACAAGAAAAGTGGCTAGAGATGTTGATTATTAGAAGACTAGTTTAAATTTTTAGTTTTTAGATTTATTAGTCATTTCTATTTTAGTCTAGTATTTATTTTCTGCAATTTTTATTTTCCTGCTATAACAATCAGTACTCAGTACTTTCATTCATAATGTAATTTATTATTCAGTATCTGATTCTGCCTTTATATATTTTATGTTGTCATATTAACTGCTATATCTAGTTAACTGCATAAATTATACTGCATTCTATCACCTACTGTTTGCCATTTATATTGTTAACTGTGCCATGCTGGTTCTTATTGCTTATCTACACTGCCTGTCACACATTCCCAGAAGGAAAAGTGGACGAAACTACCTACCCTATATAGGAGACGCCCGTCTCCTCTCTTGTGGGACCACGTCCCTACATAGCACTGCCAGGAGACGCCCGTCTCCACCCTTGCATGCGCAGCAGACTGCCACCTGAGACGCCCGACTCCCAAGAGGTGCAGTCTTGACTCTGCATTGACTCAGCCACGCACGTTTCACAACATATTCCCATTTTTGAATTTTGAATTTTGAATTTCAAATTCATCATTCAAATTCTTCCCTCTCTCCATTTATTTCTTTCATTTAAACCTCATAAACTCCATACATTCATCTCATCTCCACACCATTTCCCATTTTTCTACTCTTTCAAACTTCACCACTACCATAAATCACACTTATTTCTACCACCATTCCACCTTCTACAAACCACAATATAAATTCATACCACCATCATTATATTCTTCACATCCTCACAACATTTTATTTCCAATTTCTCCACACATTTTATTCCTTCTTCCAAACACACACCATGCCTCCATGATCAATCATCCGAAATGTGCGACCTGAGAGACCACCTCCCGACCTATCAAGAATAATTTTCAGAGACGACGACGATGATGCTCAACGTACTAAATATTTATCTTTCTATGCACGTTCAGTTATCCCTACAAGATATGTGGACACTGAATGTCTAGAAACCTTGGGTTTAGAAGATGGCGTGAACCGCCTCCTCACAAAATCCCATTTACTCCGCCTCTGTACTGAATCCGCTCCTACTTTCGAGCCACTCGTCTTAGAGTTTTTAAGCTCCTTCAACTACAACAGTCCTTCTGATCTACCACTCTTAACTGGTAACATCCAATTTCGGATGTTTAATCGCGAATATAATTTAGATCAAGAAGAGGTTGCTGCGTATTTGCGATTTTATCGAGGTCAACATGCTCATCACAATATTTTCGAACAACTCAATGGCCGATCTTGGGAACAACTTGGTTTCGACCTGTGGTTTAATTTAATTGGCGAACATGCTACTGGTTGGAGGAATCTTTTAGCTTCTCATATTCAAAATCCCGCTATACGTTATTTTCAACGTATTTTGGGACACACTATTTTTGCAAGAACTAATAACCACAAGGTGAATCAGAATGAGTAATTCTTTTTGTTTTGTGCGCTTAATAATCAACGAATTAATGCCGCACCTTTTATGCTCCAACACATCCAAGGATGCGTCAACTCTCCCGCTACAAATCCCTTCTATTTTGGCGGTATAGTTACCACCTTAGCACACTCCTTGGGCCTCGCAGATGAAATTCTTTCACTCGCACAATACATGATGCCTACTCAGTTCCTGGATCTCACTTACTGCCGCGACTCACACATGGTGTCACCACGACCTGACGGTCGTCACACTCTGGTCGTCAACAAAACTTTGGTTCCCAATGTCATTCTATCGTGTCCTGAGCAAATAAACATCCGTTATATTCAGCATTGGCGCTTTAATTTTGAAGAATCTCAAGGAAACCAAGCTGAACCACATAATGAACCGGTTAATGTATGCTGCAATACTACACCAAGACCAACTTTTTCAAGCTATGCAGACAAATCAAGACGAAACATTAAGGCTAGTTCGAGAAATGCAACAGGAACAACGCGACTACGCTATTAGGACCGAAAGCCACTACACTGAAATAGATACTCAATTGAATGATCTCAACCTTTGTGTTGATGGAATGCCCGATAATAGGCGTAGACGTGTACGCACCCGAGGCGGAAGCAGTTCTCGCAATCGCAACAACGGGGAGTTGTTTTTATGCATTGAGGACACTGCACGATCTGAGTGTGGGGGAGTCGTATTACTCGCATTACTTTTAGTATTTTTATTTCTTTTATTTCCCCTTGTTGCAATGTCCTTCCCATTCAATAAAAGCATATTTATGTGCCTTTAAGTCTTATATGCATATTTTCGTGTCTATTAGAATTCTCCCATTTTCATGAGCCATAACAAAAATTTTAAAGGATAAATGCATATCTCCACACGTTTGAAAGTGCGAAGCCGCTTACTTATAAGATATATAGGAACTAGAGTTAAATTCGAGATAATATTATTACCGTCATGACACTCTAAAACCCCCAAGTATGCGTCACCGATTTGAGTAACCATTATACCGAAACCATAGACTTTAGTTTTTGAAGTAACCCTTATTAGTTTATCTAGCAGCCGGCACCATCTTAGACACAAACTACGCAGAGAGTCGATGAATATAAGTGTATGACCACTTAATGAACAAAAATTTGTATGCTTAACTACCAATGGAAATGTACCAACTAAGTAAGGTGATCCTCACACGATCATTTAACCCAACGGTTACAAATCTTAAATATTCAACAAACTCATTGTTGGTTGGTTCAGAAGATATCTGGTACTGAACTTGGTAAGAAGGACCACGGTTCGATTCCCCGCAATCCACAACTGAGCTTTAAAGGAGTATACCACATATCTGTGCCAGAACTCCAAACTTAAGGATCATAATCACTAACCGGCTACTCTGCTATGTGCGTGTAAAGATAATGGGCTTAATGTGATTGCGCGCGAATGAAACGGGTAAAACAAAACGATAAGAATAAGGTTGAGCTATAATAGCATGATTCGGATTGGTATGCATACTGGGAGTTGCTTAGTATCGCTACTGTAATCTTATTATTGAGATTTATTTCATAGGTTTCCAACAAAAATACTCTGTGGCTAAGTACAACTCGAACAATGTGGCGAACCTGCATCTAATGTTCATTGTCCACCTGTTTTAATTTGATTATTTGCTTGAGGACAAGCAAAGGTTCAAGTATGGGGGAGTTTGATAACACGAATTTATATCATATATTTAGCTTAAATTCCATAAATATTATTAGCATTTTTCTTTAATTATATTGCTTTATTATGGTGTTATGCGGGTATTTTCGATGTTTCAGGTATTATGTTCGTGCTGAAAACTATTTGTCAAAAGAAGAAGAAATAGAGAAAAATTGATTTAAAAAGACAAGTAAAAGATGGAGGTGAAGCATTAGTAAAGGATGGAGGTGCAAAGAGCAGCTGGCCCAGCCCAAAAGAGTGAGCACGTGGCCCATTCAAGGAAGTGAGACGTCCGTCTCATGCTCCTGGAAGACGCCCGTCTTGGGCTTAAAACATGGAGAAGGCCCAAATTGAGAAGAAGACCAAGTAAGGGAGTGGAGACGTCCGTCTCCCACTCCCCTTGCCACGTAACAAAGAGGAGACGCCCGTCTCCTAGATTGTAGTCACTTGAGACGCACGTCTCAAGCCCCTTTTCAACCAACGACTCTTTTCTGGTCACGTGGACGCGCGCTTTAAGGAGAAAAAGGAGGAACGTGAAAACTGAAAAGTGGGAAGTACTTTGCAAACCTATTCCTATAAATACCAGAGGCAAAGTACTTGAAAAGGGTCCGAATTTCTGCAACGAAACTCTGCCGTTTTTATTTTCTGATTACATTATTTCCTTTGCAATTTAATTCCTGCTATTCTTTTCTCACAACAATTTCTACACCGGAAATTGTTGTGAACTTTTAATAGATCTAACCTTACGTTAGATTTAGTTTTTTTATTCCTTGTTTACTATTTTTACGCCGAATAATTTTCTAAATAACGATCCAACCGACCTGTGGTGGAAGTTCAAGTACTCGAAGATTCCAAGTTTAATTTATTCAAATTTTATTATTCAGGTTTCTATTTACTGCTTTATTTATTATTGCATGATATATTGTATGCCTACTAATATGCTTATTATTATGAACCGAACCAATTTATGCATGTTTAACCGTATCAATATGTCTGGCTAATTTAATTGAGATATCGGTATGTAGAGTAAGTTAACCGTAGGGATCCGAAATAAGTTGGCTTAAATATGTTTTATTAAATATCACTCGTTTCTGGTTTTGTGTCTAATTAAATATGCTAAAGTTGTAAAATCAATAGAGCGAGAGTTTGAGATTTTAGAACTAACTAAAGTTAAAATCAATAGAGCGAGATTTTGAGATTTTTAACTAGATAGTAGACACATGACATTAGTTTTAAGGACGGCGAGAGCATATTAAAACTAATTAGAATTTATTTATTTTCAAAAAGTGTTTTTAAACCCGACGCAGGACAGCGAGAGCGTACGTTAGGGAATACTAGCATGATCCGAGTCAACAGAGCGAGAGTTTGAGACTAGGAGATTTAAGTAGGTAACGTCTTCATGAAGCGAGCATTTTATTAAATATGATGTTTTCAAAAGGCTTTTCTAAATCTAATGGGATGGCGAGAGCGTACATCATGAGTTAGGATAGTAGTCTAAATCAACAGAGCGAGAGTTTCCCGTTAGAAACAGCCTAAGTATTCTTAGCCTTAGCTTTACATAGTAACCTTAGATAACGGTAGGTCGATTCATAGTCCCTGTGGATTCAATATCTTTTAAAACTACACGACATGACTGTGCACTTGCAGTCATCAGATTAATAGACACGTAAAGATCAAGCATCATACATCATGTATATAAGAGATAGGTAGGACTTCAGTCCAATGTTGAGGATCCCTCAGTAACATAACTCTGATATCCTTCTCCTAACTATGGTAAAATGTGTTTTTTTGTACTAGTGAAGGAAAGTAATTTTAACTTATTCAATCTTTTATCAGCAGAATTTATAAATTTTAACAAATAAAATTCTAAAGCAAGGGATTGCAAAAAATGTTAGAAACAAAGCCTTAGGATAACTAAAAAATATTATGCATAAATTATAACTTGTCAAAGTGATGAACCCCTGTCACGCTAGAAGAAGTCAGAAAAGTAATTAATCTTTTAAATAGTTTGTATTGTTTTTAATTATGGAATAAGCATTCTTGTAGGATTTATTTTAAGGGAGGAAACACTAGTAATTTGGCTAGTTAATGAGACTATTTCATTTACTAATGCATTTGGAAAAAAATTAAAAGAATTAAAAATGCTAAAAACTATGATGAAATAAAGTTTCATGTTCCTGAAACTAGAGGATTAATTAGTGAGTATTAATCCACTATGAGTAATAGGTTAGACTCATTACAAGTGAGATCCCGTCAGGTGAAAAGTTAGAGTACATAGTAAAACAAAACTTAGAAAAGTAGTGCAAGTAGAATTCCCGATCTTAAAAGAGAATAAAAAAGCATATGAAATAAAAAGCTAGTAATTCCCTCATTTTGAAACTGAAATTTAGAGTCTTGGACCATAGGAGGAAGCAACCAAACTAGGATTTAAACTATTTATTTTTAATGAAGAGTTCTGACATGATACTAGGTGTCATGGGTTAAACACACACATACACACATACTGGATGTAACTGGATTTGATCTAAAAGGCTGAGTTATGAAAATGTTTGAATAAAGTCCACTACAAGAAATTTGAGCTATGTGAAATGTGATGTTGATTTTATATTCTTTAGTTATTTATCTTTTTCCTATCCACTGCATCACATGAGGACAAGTAATGATTCATGTTTTGGAGGTGTGATAACTCATTATTTATGAGATATTCGCGCCCTTAGTACTTGATTTTTGTTAGCTATGTTATGGTTAATTAGAGGTAATTAGTTAGGTTTTATTGCTTTTAGCTTAGTTTGTATTTGAGCATACTAGGTGCTCCCTTTTGTGAGTTTTATGTTTTGTGTGCATGTGTAGGAGTACTCTGGTGATAAGTTTTTGTACGCCAGGAATCTTGTTACCTTTACTCAGTAGGCCTTTGATCCAATAGATGTTGAAAGGACAGGTTGATATCAAAGTTAGAACAAATGTGGTAGACTTGTGAAAATGGAAGCAAAAATCAAGCTAGAAAACTAAAGGGATAAGGATGAGTACTACATAACAAAACCATGCAAAATCCATCTTTCACTACAATAGTGCGCTGCTCGTCTTCTCTGCACAACAACCTTGCCAAAAACTGAGTTATTTTCTGTATGCGTTGTGTGACACTCATAGTACTTGTACAAGAGGATAAATAAAGGAATGTTTTGAATTCCATGGGCAAAATCAAGGAACAATTAAAGGGCCCAATCCAAAGTCTACAGGAAAACCCTAAAATTAAGGAGACTGTAAAGGATCATCTTAGAGAAAGAAGCAAAAAGAGGTTTAAAATTCTAAAAACTAGAGAAACACTTAGAAAAATATGTTTTACTTGGAGAAGAAGATGGCTGGACCAGAGGTTTGAGGCATTTCCACCACGACCTCTCTTAAAGAATGCAATGTATTAAGGAGTGACAAAATTCGCCTCTTGTTGATTGAATATTGTAAAAATTAGAAGTGTTACTCTTAGGTTTACATTTTCTTTTCATTATTGTCTAGAAATTTTAAGTCTAAGAACTTGTTTTGCTGTATTTACCATACTCACCATGATCTAAACTCTTTATGTTGAGCGGTGTGAAGTTTTATGAAGAGTAGAATTTTGTGTGAAATAATGTTACTTTAGTGATGCATTTTATCATGTGATTTATTGGTGTGTGTGTGTGTGTATATATATATATATATATATATATATATATATATATATATATATATGGCTAATTATCTTAGAAATACGTAAAAGCTTATTAATATTGAGTAATCTTTAATAAGTGGAAAATATGATAAACATGGTTGAAAATAGTAGAATAGGAATATTTGCTAATTATATGCTTTAGGAACAAATAACTAATTAGTGAAAGATGTGCACTAATGTTGGTATGAGACTTAAGAAGTTGTTCCTTAACTTAGTTGCATTTATTTTAATATTGTAGGCATACACCATTAGATTATATTCAGACCTCATATGTCACGACAAATCTCATCTCACACACACACACACACATATACACACACACATACACACACATAAAACACACATTAGATGAAAATCATTAAATGGATCATTTCCCAACTTGCCTCTTACATTTGTTTAAACTTCTATAATCTTACTCAATATTGCTGAAACAAAATATGTGACAACAACTATTATTATTATTATCCTTTTCTCATGACTATTCACAAAGTTTGACCGAGGAATCAATTTAAGTTAATCCAATCCATGTGGGAACTATACTATTAATTTTTATCACTTGCTACTATTGGACTGTGTATTCTTACACATGTATGAAATAGAGAATGTTTTCCTTGGTGACAGTATGGCTAGGAAGATTTATGGTGTTGGTACGGTCAGACTTAAAATATTTGATGATAGTAAGTTCTTTATACAAAATGTGAGGTATGTTACAGAGCTCGTGCGAAATTAGTCATCCATAAGCATATTTTATGATTTAGACTATTAAACTAGAGTTTAATATGGGGTGCTGAAGATTTTGCATGGAGAAACGATCATGTATAAGGATTCTAAAATATGTGGATTATGTATTTTAGAAGGTTGAGGAATGGTATATGGTTAGAGGTTATTTCTAGAGCGTATTAATGAGTTTTGCATGAGACAAGGAATAAAAACACATTTGATTGATGCGTTGCCATCGACTTTCTGGTCAGTAAATGTCCATACCCATGATAAATTTTTAGACACTTATAGAGGTTTGGAGTAGGAAATGTGTACACTACTCTATTTTAAAAGTCATCAAATTTTTTCTTATTTATTAAATCAAGCTGATTGAGCTTGATGGTAAGGTTGTGAATTGTGTCTTCATTGACTATCCAAAAAATGAGACTGGTTATGAGTTGTTGGAAGTGAAATTAGGAGGATTATAATCTTTCATTCGCATGTGTATTACTTCTAGTGAGTTTTGGAATGAGAGGAAGAGTAAAGATCTTGCGATATAGATTTTAAAACCTATGGCAGGGAAGACTGAGTTTGAGATGGAGGTTCTTGATATAGATACTAGTAATAGTGAGGGAACAATTAGATATACCTCTGATAATTATTTAAATTGTGATAAGGTAATGCATGAAATTGTGTCATCTCAAAGATAGAATTATGTTGGACTTAGTATTTATGCTTAGAATGTTGTTGAGTTATTGCAAAACTCGAAAATAAGGACCTTCAGGGAGATAATGGAAAACAAAGGAGTAAAAGATAATTTAAAAATCATACTCCTGAGCTTGTTAGACGAATGAAGTATGAAACAATGGTTAGAAGTAAATGGATGTAAGTGGCAAGATCAAGGTTCAAGTGTGGCTTGAACTTGCTCAAGGTTGTTGAATAACAATTCCAACATGGTAGAAAGCAACAAGGTAGTTAAGGGCAAGATTGACATCACCATGGTTTAAACTTCAGGTGGATAATTGTTCAAGTATGCCTTAAAACCTTAAGGGATGAAGAGAATGAAATCTTATATTGTGATTGTCAAAAGTCAAAGTTGCAGAAAGCTGAAAGCACTACAACAAAATACACAGTTCCTAATGAGATTTCACATCGGTGAAATATTTGACTGAGGTGAAAACAAAACGAGGTGACATTTTTGAAAATCTGAAATATAATAAAGGAGATATCCCCTCGATTGGCATGTGGATCGATACAAAAATATTTGGGCTTTTTACGCCTTACAATTTCTTCCCCAAAAAATTTCATTTAATTTTATTTAAAAAGCGTGCTTTAACTATTCCGTCGGTCGAAGAAGGACGTCAAAGACGGGGACATATAGAGAGGGAAACATCGGCGATTGGAGTCGGTGGTGGTGCACTGTAGAGTCGATGTCTACAGTGCAGAGCAATTGACCAGAGCTCGACCGTCGATAATAAAGGGGGTATTGGGCATGGGTGTCGGGTGATCCTTGGGCATCAAGTTCATTTTGGACAGTTCGCGGGTATCATGCTTGATCGTTTTGATTCATATATTCATTTATTGATGAGTTGTGTTAGGCGACTTATAGTTATGTTAGATTCCAGCCATTATAAATATGTATCTCTATCATTATTTTTAAAGTAACAATCTTAAGAGAAACTTAAAGTTAAGGGAAACTTAAAGAGGATACGTAAGAAAATTTGAAAACACTTTTTAAATCTATTGAGTTTGTATAATTTTATAAATATAAAGAATTGGAAAGATTGCAAAAAAATTTAGTAGAAATAAAGTTTAACTTTATAAAGTGAATTTTGTAAAAAAAAAACTTTATAAAGTGAATTCTACACATACAAAGTAATAAGTAATCTAATAAATTTGTAATCTAGTAAATTTTTGAGATGAACACTTCAGTGTCCTTGAATATAGTTGGGTACCCGTACCTCATTTAATCAAACACGATTATTCATTGCCATATCATATTTTATATTATTTTATTTTAAAATAAATTAAAATTTTTAATTAATTTATATTAAAAATACAAATATCCAACTCCTTATTATGGATACTTAAAAATTTTAAAATATTTGATACACATCAATATTTAGAACATGGGTAACATAACTCACTTTAGAAAACTGTGACTGATAAAATTATACTATCTTCTATTGTGGCTATATGCCCTAAAATAACACCAGACCTATATAGGCCTGGTCTATATAGATCATGCAATTATTTCTCTATCACATGCTTTCATTCTTTCAATCGTCAACCTACTACTTTACTACAACAACGCTTTCTAGCCGCTTTAGCTACAGTTTTAAACCTTCTAAAATTTTGCCTACACTAGATTCATTTCCTAGTCACTTAATCCAATTCTAAAGTACTATGACTTAATTTGTGTATTGAAAATGACAGAATGGTATTCAATTTCATATCCATATCTAAAATGACACCGACTTTTTCTATGAGTCAACGACCATGAAAAAATGGTCCAAAACCGACTTTTTCATGCTATTATTATTATTGTGATTAAAAGACATAAATTGAATTAGTGCGTCAATATATGCATGGACGGAGCAAAAGATGATATTTTGGGTTTAGTTAATTTGTAGTATGTTAAAAAGTTAATTTTGTAGTGTCTTGTTTTCTTATTTTAATATTTTAGTTACATTACACACATTTGCAATGTGCTAATATGACTGAACTCCTCCAATTAAACACCTATAGATTTTAGGTATGTTCTATTTTGGAATGCTCTATCGAATTTATTTAGAGACCTACATGCATGTGGAAAGAATATTTAAGGGTTGAAATATAAATCTAACAATTAAATTAAGTATTTGTTTTATAAAAAAATTTCCTTTTCCTCTCACGCTTCCATCTTTTTTTATTGTCGTTCATTTTCTTCAATCAGAATGTCATTCATGTCTCTTACTTCATTCATCACTGCTCGTATCGTAACCTTTATTGTCCGAGCGTTGTTTCTCTGTCATCGTCACAAATCGCACTTACGCGCGCACACACGTATATGTGAATACTATTTTTGAAGTTTAATATGTGACAACTCATAGTGATTAAAGGCTATCAAAGTCTTTTATTCTTTATGACAGGGTTTAGGGCTAGCTCACGTAGGGAAGCG